>NC_041406.2:134480580-134675580 GCF_900747795.2 Erpetoichthys calabaricus
TGTGTTCGGATTCAGCAGGTTGGAAAATGGATGGATGGATGGATTATTATTATTATTACTATTACTTACAAATGTCTGCTGTTTCCTACATTATCAACTGCTTATGTCATATTGATCAAAATGTATTATACTGGTTCTCTGTTGAGCAGTTGTTACCCCCCAAAACTTTTAGGCATTCCATAAGTCATTACATGTAGAATGGTTGTACCAATTGTCATAATCAAGCATATTTTCTGTACATTTCTATTAGATATTTTGGTAAATGTGCTCTGAATTGGTGAATTGCTCTCAGGTGAATCTTGAATTTCACATGTGAAGGGGAATGCTTGAAATGTTCAGCCAGTCCTCTAAATAGCTCAGAGGTGCATATCATGAACCTACATTTGGCAAGCATGTATTGACAAGAGCACAGCAGTGTTTCAGTTTCTGACAATGGAAGAACAACAAGGAAATGAACAGAGTCAATAGCCTGGAAGAAGAAGATGAGCAAGGCTGCATGGTGGCAGGGTTGGCAGGCAAAACAGAGGAACAAGTAGAAGAGGCTCAAGACATTCACTTTAGAAATGGAGCCAACTGGCTGGCCGTCTGCTCGTCTCTCTAGTCTATGTTTTAACTTTGTTTTTATGTTTTAGTTTATCCCAACGGCCACTGTCCTATGATCGTGAATCTTTACTAAACATTTTTTCTGGCTTGCTTTCCTCTCAATTTTCATCTCCTGATTGGATTTTTTGTGAACCTCCACCTTTGTTTTATTCATCTCCTGACTTTTTCACCTAGACGCCGGTGTTCACCTGTATCAGTGAGTTGAATGCCCCTCGGAGACGCAAACACACCCACCACCATCATGGGAAAAGCCACTATTTTTAAAAGTATGTTCTTGTGTCGGAGCCTTACAAGGGGTCCGTTTAGCAGCTTTGAACTTCAACTTTTCGAAGTGTGTAGCTCCCCTTCTCTGCTGTTTGCCGTGGTTTATAGACCTCCTGTAATTAATGATACTTTCATCTCTGAATTCTCTGATCTCTTGGCTGATATCACCCTCTTCCATGACAAAGTATTTACTGTTGGTGATTTCAACATTCACGTTTGTTGTCAATCGAAAACTTTGGTCAATGACTTTTTATCACTTTTGAACTCATTTGATTTTATACAGCATATTAATACACCAACCCACTCTCTCGGCCACACCCTTGATCTCATTCTTACTCGTGATATTTCAGTTAATAATATTGATTTATGTGATGTTTCTTTTACTGATCACTTTTCTATAATGATGGATCTGAATATTACTGTTTATGTCCCGACTAATAGCTGTCCCCCACGCTGCTAGCGCTTTTTAAATTCTTCTGTTATATCTGATTTTAAAACCATTTTCTCTAGTCTTTATGTGCATGACCAAAATAATGGTATCGATGATTCTGTCATAAAATTTAACACTTCCTGTAAAACGATTTTAGACTCAATTGCTCCGCCCAAGATAAGCAGTAATAAGGGTAGACCTGCTCCCTGGCTAAATGAAAATACACGATCATTGCGCCGCGCCTGTCGAACTGCTGAACGGCATTGGAAAAAAGATGGACTGATTGTCTCTAAACAGATTTTCAGGACTTCTCTTTTCAATTTCCAGGCTGAAGTTAAGATAACAAAACAAAACTTCTTAGCCGATTTAGTATCCCGTCACTCAAAGAATCCTAGGGTCTTACTTAATTCAATTAATGCCGCCATTGACCCCCACTCTGTGATGGGATCAAATAGCATTGTTCATTCATGTGACCAGTTTCTATCATTCTTTGTCAGCAAAATCGATACTATCCGTCGTGGCATTGTTCAAATGGGCTATGAACTTCCTACTGATAATCATGACATTGTCTTAGAATCCTTTGATCTAGTCTCACTTTCACAGCTAAAAAGAACTATTGACACCCTTAAACCAGCCCCCAGTCCTCTGGATATTGTACCACCATGTCTCTTAGTGGAAGCCTTTGATGTGTTGGGCCCACCGTTATTAGCCATCATCAATGATTCTATTAGTTCGGGGGTTGTGCCTTCATGTTTAAAACATGCTGCAGTCCGTCCCCGTCTAAAAAAGGCAGAATTAGATCCTGCAGTTTTAGCCAATTTTCGTCCAATTTCCCAACTGCCATTTCTGGCTAAAATTTTAGAAAGAATTATTTATAATCAATTGGTTGATCACCTTAACTCCAATAATTTATTTGAGGTCTACCAATCTGGCTTTAGGCGTTATCATAGTGTTGAAACGGCACTCCTGAAAGTGTTCAACGAGATCTCTTTTATTACTGACTCAGGTGATGCGGCAGTCCTTCTCCTCCTTGACCTGTCCGCTGCCTTTGACACTATTGACCATGAAATATTGCTGATGCGGCTTGAACATTTTGTTGGGATCAAAGGGGCTGCTCTTATCTGGTTCAGGTCATATCTAACTGGTAGCCACTTTTCAGTGACCTTTAACTCCTCTTCTTCATCTACTGCTCCTCTTAAATATGGTGTTCCTCAGGGATCTATTTTGAGTCCTATGTTATTCTCCATATACCTTCACCCTACTGGAGCTATTTTTAGGAAATTTAACATTGCTTTTCACTGCTATGCTGATGATACTCAGGTTTATATTCCTGTCTGCAACTCTACAACAAATCAACTCCACAACTGTCTGTCTGAACTAAGATCCTGGATGGCTAATAATTTTCTTGACCTAAATCAAAATAAAACGGAGATGCTTATAGTGGGTCCATCAGCTAAAGCCCAAATTGGTCTTGGACTTCTCGGCTCTTTCTGTCTTTTCCAAACCTCAAGTCCGCAATCTTGGTGTTACCTTTGACAGTAACCTCTCTTTTGAGAAAAAAGTAAATTCTGTAGTCAAGAGTTGCTTTTTCCAACTTCGTCTATTAGGTAAGATAAAGCCTTTTTTATCTTCTAGGGATCTTGAGATAGCTACTCATGCGTTTATTTTTTCTCACCTTGATTACTGCAACTCGCTGTATTCTGGGATTAATAAATCTCTGATACGCAGGTTACAGTTGGTTCAAAATGCTGCCGCTCGCTTTCTGGTTGGGGCAAGAAAGTATGACTCTGTTTCTCCTATTTTAGCTTCTTTACACTGGCTGCCTGACAGTTTTCGAATTGATTTTAAAATCTTGCTGCTAGTTTTTAAATCTTTACATGGGCTTGCTCCTGCCTATTTATCTGAACTGTATGTTTTACACCAGCCATCCAGAGTGCTTAGATCTTCTGGTCAGCTGTCTCTGGTTGTCCCTCGTACCAAGTGTAAAACTAAGGGGGACAGGGCTTTTGCAGCTGCTGCTCCTCGCCTGTGGAACGCTTTACCTCATCACATAAAGGAGTCGTCTACAACTGAACTTTTTAAAACAAAACTTAAGACTCATTTCTATTCACTTGCATTCCATGACCTTCAGTAATACTGATGGTTTCCTCTCTGTGATTATATAACATTACTTCTATTTTTTTATGTATATAACATTACTTCTATTTATTATGTATTTTATTTTATGTTCATATATTTTATTTCTATTTAAGTTTTATGTTAATTATTTTGTTTTTCTTTTATTCTATTATTGTAAAGCACTTTGGGCACAGCATTACTATGTTGTTTTAAATGTGCTATATAAATAAATTGACATTGACATAGGCACATTCCCAATGAAATAAGGGCCATAATTGTGAAAAATGTTCTTAATCATGGTCTTATAATGGCCGAGGGTGGTTGAAGGTGCAGACGAATGTTGGGATTCATTCAAATGTTTTGCAGAGATAACAGGTAGGTAATCCAACAATGTACACTGTACTGTAATACTGTATAGTTAATGTAATGCTTCATATTACAGTATTGCACTTTTATTTTACAGTGTACAGTAAATATGCTTCATGCAGATACAAACTATATATATATATATATATGTATATATATACTGTAACACAGAAACACACGCATATGCATATGGATAGATATATACAGTGTGTGTACATATATTGCAATGGTGCTGGACAAGTTACATCACCCAGGGATGAATCACCAAAGGAATGAGCTGGCATTGCATCATCTATAGCAGGAGAGCCTATAAAAATGGCAACTGTGCATAGTCGAACGTGCTTTTCAAACTAGTGAGGCAAAAGGTGAGCAGTTCTTTTAAGAATAGCGAGCCACCTCAAGAGACATGTAAAGAGCAGAGAACCCGTCTGTTGTAGTGCTCAGCACAGACGCCACCATATATATATATATTGTCACACACGTGTGTTTGGGAATCAATCAAAGGGGCCAGAAAATGTCAATTCCACTCCAGGCCGGGGCGGGGGGAGGGTTGCACTGAATCTCTCTCTTTTCTTTCGACAGACCAGACATGGGAAATTCTGCCTGTCCTGCCATGTGCAAAATGTTCGCTGACGACACTGCTATCGTGGGCTGCATCACGAATGGGCAAGAAGAGGAGTATAGGAACTTAATCAAGGACTTTGTTAAATGGTGCGACTCAAACCACCTACAAGTGAACACCAGCAAAACCAAGGAGCTGGTGGTGGATTTTAGGAGGACCAGGCCCCTCATGGACCCAGTGATCATCAGAGGTGACTGTGTACAGAGGATACAGACCTATAAATACCTGGGAGTGCAGCTGGATGATAAATTGGACTGGACTGCCAATACTGATGCTCTGTGTAAGAAAGGACTATTATATTACGATTCTAAGGACGATTATACTTCCTTAGAAGGCTGGCGTCCTTCAACATCTGTAATAAGATGCTGCAGACGTTCTATCAGACGGTTGTGGCAAGCGCCCTCTTCTATGCAGTGGTGTGCTGGGGAAGCAGCATAAAGAAGAGGGACGCCTCACGCCTGGACAAACTGGTGAGGAAGGCAGGCTCTATTGTAGGCACGGAGCTGGACAGTTTGACATCCGTGGCAGAGCGACGGGCACTGAGCAGGCTCAAGTCAATAATGGAGACTGCACTGCATCCACTAAACAGTATCATCTCCAGACAGAGGAGCAGCTTCAGTGACAGACTGAGGAGATTGTTCCTCCCCCACACTATGCGACTCTTCAATTCCACCCGGGGGGTAAACGTTAAAATTATACAAAGTCATTGTCTGTCTGTATACCTGCATTGTTATCACTCTTTAATTTAATATTGTTCTTTATCAGTAAGGTGCTGCTGGAGTATGTGAATTTCCCCTTGGGATTAATAAAGTATCTATCTATCTATCTATCTATCTATCTATCTATCTATCTATCTATCTATCTATCTATCTATCTATCTATCTATCTGTCCTGGCCCCAAGGACGTCACTTTTCTTGAGTCACCTTATAAACTTGCCATCATCCATACCATGACAGTTCTACTTTGGACTTAAACCTATGCACAACCCCTCAAACTTAAGCCCTTCTACAGCCAGGGAAAGTATACAGGCAGCTGCCCCAAAACTTTGTTGTGTGTCCAGTCTTTTATTTCACTATATACAGTATATACAGGTAAAATTCCATTACAACGAATATCTTTACAATGAAATCTTCATTACAATGAAGTATTTTTATGGTCCCAACAGCTTCCCCATATGACACGAGTCTATAGAAATCTCGTTACTACGAAGTACATTCAGCAGATACTTTCATTATAATGAAGTGCACAAAAGACCTTGAAATGCTTGAATGAATCATCCACAGAGCAGTTAGTTCTGTGGCCGCAGCTCAGTTGTGCACAATGATCCCCAAACAGAAACACTGTCATTTTTTTTTCTTTCTTCAAACTTTCCTCGTACTGTTTTATTTTTTTTTTTGCCTTTTTTGTTTCCTGCGGTTTTCAGTGATACCTTTTCCTTATTGCTTGTCAACATTTGAAAAACATCCATTGGAATTTAACTCATTGTCACCCTCCTATAGAAATGGCAGACATGAAAAAACGATAACAGTTCATATTAGAAAAAAAAAAAACCTTAACTTTTTGCATTTCTCGATTGCTGCAAAAAGAAAAAAGACGTTGCCAGTGAATTTGGAATTTCGCTATCGGTATCGACGCTGTCAACTTTCTTGAAAGACAGAGCAAAAAAAGTAGAAAAATCTCGGGTTGCAAATGTATGTGTACTGCTGCATTTGAAGACGTCGAAAAAGCCATTTTTATGTGGTTCAGTGATGCTCGTTCAAGAAACATTCCTATTAATGCGACACTCATTCAAGAGAATGTGAGGTTTGTAAACTCTCTTGGGACCTCCCACAACTGGACAACAAGCCGAAGAGCGTCCTGAAGTTCGATCTCCGCTTCTGTACGGGGCAATAGCAGATATGCTGCGTCTCTCCACCAAAGTAAACAGTGTCATGCTTGGGTCACAGATTTGCACAGAAACACAGAAGATTGTAGAGACAGGAACTTTATTCAAACACTACAAACAAACATGTCTCTTTTTCAAAAGTTTAAATGTGCTCCTTGACAAGACAGAGATGACAGTTCCATCTCACAATTAAAAGAATGCAAACATATCCTCTTCAAAGGAGAGCGCGTCAGGAACAGGGAAGGACAGAGATAGAGAACGGGAAACAGACAATCCGCAACTGTGTGGTGATTTTGGACTTTTAAGTCTGCGAAGTACCGCGCGGATCACGCAATAGATCAGCCACAAGTAAGCCCAGCAGCAAAGGAACAATGTGAAGGTAGTTTTTCAGCGTCTTTTTTTAGCCTGTAGGGGTGCGATCAGCCCCCCAGCTCACAACAGAAAAGATCTCGAGAGGTGATGCAAGGTTAGGAGCACGTAAATTGTAAATGCAGATACTGTAACAGGATTACTTGATCACTGACCTGGCCACGACTCTGCCTGACTGCTGTGTCTGTGTATAGCAGAGTGGCAGATCTCGCTACAATAAATAACTGTGCTGCTCCTGTTTCAAGGTGAATAAAGCTGGTTTTGCTAAAGTAATGAGACTAAGCCTCGTGTTTTGGGGTGCAAGACAGGGAACTATAGTGCGACCACAATCTTTTATGATTTGCTTCTGTGGTGCTTCATTAAAGCGCTGTGAGCCTCCTATTGCCCTGCCCCAGCAACAGACAAACAATCTTCCACAGACTGCAATCGCGCTTCAGGATGCACTTCAGTGTGTCATTCCCGTTGGGTGAGGAGTGGGGGGGGGGGGGGGGGGGGGGGGGGGGTCTCAAAAGAGTTCAGAAACCTCACGATATGAAGAAGAAATAATGATTCGGCTCCTGATTGATAACTGTGCTGCCCACAACATGCTTCCACATTTAGATAATGTTTGCGTTGAATTCCTCCCACCCAATTGCACGGCAGCGCTTCAGTCATTGGTTTTGGGCATCATTCGCACCCTGAAAGTGTATTATCGCAAGGAAATGCTGAGAAAAATTCTCATCAGCATAACTTGTAGGCAGGAGGAGATTAAAATTAACGCAAAAGAAGCTATTGTCCTGCTACAGAAAAAATTTGGGGCCAATCGTACGCCTCCCTGATGGTATTGCATGATGGATACGTATCTGCCTGTATTTCTCAGCATTGAGAACACCATTAATCCTGACCAAATCTCCAACTCTATTTGCAGAAATGCAGCCCCAAACGTTCAAGGAACCTCCACCATGCTTCACTGTTGCCTGCAGACACTCATTATTGTCCTGCTCTCCAGCCCTTCTATGAACAAACTGCCTTCTGCTGCAGCTAATATTTCAAATTTTGACCCATCAGTCCAGAGCACCTGCTGCCATTTTTCTGCACCCCAGTTTCTATGTTTTTGTGTATACTTGAGTCACTTGGTCTTGTTTCCACGTCGGAGGTATGGCTTTTTGGCTGCAACTCTTCCATGAAGACCACTTCTGGCCAGACTTCTCCGGACAGTAGATGGGTGTACCTGGGTCCCACTGGTTTCTGCCAGTTCTGAGCTGATGGGACTGCTGGGCATCTTCCGATTTCGAAGGGTAATAAGCTTGATGTCTTTCATCTGCTGCACTAAGTTTCCTTGGCCGACCACATGTCTACGATCCTCAACGTTGCCCATTTGTTTGTGCTTCTTCAAAAGAGCTTGAACAGCACATCTTGAAACCCCAGTCTGCTTTGAAATCTTTGTCTGGGAGAGACCTTGCTGATGCAGTATAACTACCTTGTGTCTTGTTGCTGTGCTCAATCTCGCCATGACATGAAACTGTCTTCCACAACCTCACCTTGGTAGCAGTTCTTGTTCCTCACCCAGTTTTAAGCCTCCTACACAGCTGTTTCTGTTTCAGTTAATGACTGTGTTTCAACCTACGTGTGACATTGATGATCATTAGCACCTGTTTGGTATAATTGGTTGATCACACACCTGACTATAATCCTACAAAATCCCTGACTTTGTGCAAGTGTACCTATAAGAATTGATGCTGGTTTGAAGGCAAAAGGTAGTAACACCAAATATTGATTTGATTTAGAGTTTTCTTTTGTTTGCTCACTTTGCATTTTGTAAATTGATAACAATAAACAATCATTATTTATATTTCTGAAAGCATTCTTTGTTTACAGCATTTTTTCACACCTGCCTAAAACTTTTGCACAGTACTGTATATATATATATATATATATATATATATATATATATATATATATATATATATATATATATATATATATATCTCCATCCATCCATTTTCCAACCCACTGAATCCGAACACAGGGTCACGGGGTTCTGCTGGAGCCAATCCCAGCCAACACAGGGCACAAGGCAGGAACCAACCCACCGCAGGACACACACAAACACACCCACACACCAAGCACACACTAGGGCCAATTTAGAATCACCAATCCACCTAACCTGCATGTCTTTGGACTGTGGGAGGAAACCGGAGCGATATATATATATATATATATATATATATATATATATATATATATACTAGCAAAATACCCGCGCTTCGCAGCGGAGAAGTAATGTGTTAAAGAGGTTATGAAAAAAAAAGGAAACATTTTAAAAATAACGTAACATGATTGTCAATGTAATTGTGTTGTCATTGTTATGAGTGTTGCTGTCTTTTATATATATAATATACACACACACACACATAAACATATATATACATAAACATATATATATACATATCTACATATACACATATCTACATATACATACGTATATACACATCCACATAAACATATATATACATATACAAATTTACATATCTACATATATATATATATATATATAGACATAGATATATACATACATACATTCACATATATATATATATATATACTGTATATATACATATCTACTTATTGGCTCCTGTATTTAGGATATGGCAGGTTGGATAATGGATGGATGGACATTTGTATGCATAGCCCTATTTGCCCATTTTCGTTTTTTTTCTTTCTTCAGTAATATTTCAGTAAACCCGGAGCTTGTCAGTTTAAATCCTGGTACTGACACCACTGTGTGACCCTGAGGAAGTCACTTCACCTGCCTGTGCTGCAAAAAACAAAAGTAATGTAACAAATTGTACTTCAGATGTTGTAAGTTGGTGGAATAAAGGCATAAGTCAAATAGATAAATATGTATTATACACATAGGAACTATTCATTTATTTTCAGTTAAGTCATCTGCAGCAAACTTTTATAAATGAGGGTTTCTCCTTTTTAGATAGTGCAAACTGTTTCTTCTTCATTGCCGTTTTCTCTTGGAGAGCTTTTTTCATTTCATTGAAAATGAAAGCAGCAGCTGCCAAAATATGTAGCTTTCTTATTAATTTTTCAACATTGTGTAAAATAAATGTATAAAGTAACATAAAAGGTTTAAATACTGGTTATCCTTTTACAGTAAAATATTACTACACAGATACAAAAAAAGTAAAATGGATATGTTCTTTTTCTTTAAGGAGATTAAATATTACTGAAGAAAGAAAAAAAAAATTAAACAGCCAAATGGGGCTATGCATATGAACTTAAAAGGTTTAAATAAAACAGAAATATATATTTTATTTTTACTTGGTTAACTTGTGGAGGGTGTATCCTGTAGCAAAGCCCTAACTGTTTTCGTGAAAGCCCGTTTCAGTCAATAAGTCTTATGTGTGTGTTTATGTATGTGTGTATATATATGTAGATATGTGTATATGTAGATATGTATATATATGTATATGTATATAAATGTTTATGTGTGTGTGTATATTATATATATAATATATATATATATATATAAAAGACAGCAACACTTATAACAATGACAACACAATTACATTGACAATCATGTTATGTTATTTTTAAAATGTTTCCTTTTTTTTTCATAACCTCTTTAACACACTACTTCTCTGCTGCGAAGCGCGGGTATTTTGCTAGTATATATATATATATATATATATATATATATATATATATATATATATATATATATATATATATATATATATATATATATATATACATACATATACACACATACATGCAGTTTCAATAACATAGAAATCAATATAAATTATTAAACAGTAAAATCTTCTTCTGTAATTTGCTACCGTGGCAATTTGTGTGTCTGTCCAGGATTTTAAATCACCTGTAGCTCGCAAACCGTTTCACCTATTGACTTGAAATCTCGTACACATATAATACGTCACGTCTACTATCCGCTTTATGGGTGATGATTGTATTACTCTTTTTATGTTTATTTTATTTTATTGTAGAATCAACTCGTATCTGCGCACACCAGGGCGGCCGTGGGCGGATGCGTATGGTGTATTCACTCCATGTTATCGTGCATTGCGCTGTCACTGGTATTTTGATAAAAGAATTTGAACAACATATAAGAAGCGTATAAATTATTAAACAGTAAAACATTAACATTTAAGAAGTAAAGTTAGATTAAGTACTACTGCAGTGCCCTCGGGTATACCTCATTTTGTGTTTGTCCATTACATGCTTAAATGTATACATTTTTTGGTGTACCTACCCGAGAACACGTGACATATAACCGAGCGTGGGAGAAGCATGGATTTTAAACACGCATTGAGTTCATCTGCTGGTCTCCCTCGTGGAATAACTGGTAATGTTTGAATAAAATCTACAGCGAGTAAAACGACATTACCTCCTATTTTTTTTTTTACGATCTCTGAGATCTTGCTTTTTTTGGTTCAAGGCTTCATAAGCTCTTTTATGTTGTATGGTGTACTTATCCCAAACCATCATCTTTGAATGTTGCAAGACTTTCGCCTTGTATGTAGATCGGGGTAATTACATTCATTGCATTCCTAGTCTGAATCACAATCTGATTGTATGGGTGGTTACCTGGCACTGTAGGGTTGCCACCCGTCCTTTAAAATACGGAATCGTGCCGCGTTTGAGAATGAAATTGCGCGTCCCGTTTTGAATCAATACTGGACGGGATTTCTCACGTATTTTTTTTATCATTTTTTTTTAAAGCAGCGTCTCATGCAAATCATCCCACACGCATTTTATGAAGATGCCTCCTTTCCTACTTTTGATTGGGTAATACTTGATGTCATCGTTAGTTTGATTGGTCTTTTTAACTGTCCAGTGAGGAGGGCGTGTCTTTTAAGTAGAGTCTGGAAAGTGTTGGCACTGAGATGTGGCGTCAGCGCCAGAGTTGAAGCCCCTAATGTTGCGGTCAGCAAGTCGGCTAACATCCGCCATGTGCCGTCTTTCAGTTGCGAGAAGCAGATCATAGAATGGTTGAAACTGTTGCCCCTAACGTTGCGCCATGGCGTGTGGTTCGTTTATACCTCGTGTGTTCTCATTAAACTTTTATGTTGCGAATATGTTATTGCAATCCGCAGCGGGAGCGTTTCTATAAACTTAATTTAAACTTACGTTTTACACCGTGCTTTGTTTCCCTTATGAACATGCTTGTATGCTTAACTCGCTCCGTTCTCAATTGTTTAATTAATTTTTTGCTCTTCGCTGTTTGCGGCTGTTCCTCCATTTCCCCCTACTTCGTTCTTTTATCTCGCGAATATGTTATTGCAATCCTTAACGGGAGCGTTTCAATAAAACTGATTGAAAATAGTTTTGCATTTACCTTTTTAGTAAAACGCGAGCTTTTAAGTCTGAGAAATCACCCCGTAAATGCACACGTTTAATTGGACATGTGTTAATATGTATGGTTACACAGTATTAAAAGACAGTGAACAACGTCAGTTACCTTTCTTCCCGAGTTTGATAAAAGGTGAGCTTTTATGCCTGAGAAATCACCCTGTAAATGCACATGTTTAATTGCACATGTGTTAATATGTATGCTTACACAGTATTAAAAGACAGTCAAAAATTAACGTCATTTACCTTCGTTCCCGCGTGTGACTCGTGCTGTAAATGTCTTCCTTGTTTTTAGTTCACGTGATTACGTAGGAGGCGTGATGACGCGATACGTGACTCCGCCTCCTCCATTACAGTGTATGGACAAAAAATATGTTCCAGTTATGACCATTACGCTTTGAATTTCGAAATGAAACCTGCCTAACTTTTGTAAGTAAGCTGTAAGGAATGAGCCTGCCAAATTTCAGCCTTCCACCTACACGGGAAGTTGGGGAATTAGTGATGAGTGTGTCAGTCAGTCAGTCAGTCAGTCAGTGAGGGCTTTGCCTTTTATTATTATAGATATATATATATATATATTGTGGGGAACAGCCCGGACACAGACAGGTAGACATGTTGGTTTCACCACACACACGTTTATCTATAATAATAAAAGGCAAAGCCCTCACTGACTGACTGACTGACTGACTCACTCACTGACTGACTCATCACTAATTCTCCAACTTCCCGTGTAGGTGGAAGGCTGAAATTTGGCAGGCTCATTCCTTACAGCTTACTTACAAAAGTTAGGCAGGTTTCATTTCGAAATTCTACGCGTAATGGTCATAACTGGAACATATTTTTTGTCCATATACTGTAATGGAGGAGGCGGAGTCACGTATCGCGTCATCATGCCTCCTACGTAATCACGTGAACTAAAAACAAGGAAGAGATTTACAGCACGAGTCGCACGTGGGAACGAAGGTAAATGACGTTAATTTTTGACTGTCTTTTAATACTGTGTAAGCATACATATTAACACATGTGCAATTAAACGTGTGCATTTACGGGGTGATTTCTCAGGCTTAAAAGCTCGCCTTTTATCAAACGCAGGAACAAAGGTAACTGACGTTGTTCACTGTCTTTTAATACTGTGTAACCATACATATTAACACATGTCCAATTAAACGTGTGCATTTACGGGGTGATTTCTCAGGCTTAAAAGCTCGCGTTTTACTAAAAAGGTAAATGCAAAACTATTTTCAATCAGTTTATTGAAACGCTCCCGTTAAGGATTGCAATAACATATTCGCGAGATAAAAGAACGAAGTGGGGGGGAAATGGAGGAAGAGCCGCAACAGCGAAGAGCAAAAAATTAATTAAACAATTGAGAACGGAGCGAGTTAAGCATACAAGCATGTTCATAAGGGAAACAAAGCACGGTGTAAAACGTAAGTTTAAATTAAGTTTATACAAACGCTCCCGCTGCGGATTGCAATAACATATTCGCGAGATAAAAGTTTAATGAGAAGACACGAGGTATAAACGAACCACACGCCATGGCGCAACGTTAGGGGCAACAGTTTCAACCATTCTATGATCTGCTTCTCGCAACTGAAAGACGGCACATGGCGGATGTTAGCCGACTTGCTGACCGCAACGTTAGGGGCTTCAACTATGGCGCTGACGCCACATCTCAGTGCCAACACTTTGCAGACTGTACTTAAAAGACACGCCCTCCTCACTGGACAGTTAAAAACACCAATCAAACTAACGATGACATCAAATATTACCCAATCAAAAGTAGGAAAGGAGGCATCTTCATAAAATGCGTGTGGGATGATTTGCATGAGACGCTGCTTTAAAAAACAAATTATAAAAAAAATACGGGATAAATCCCGTCCAGTATTGATTCAAAACGGGACGCGCAATTTCATTCTCAAACGTGCCACGATTCCGTATTTTAAAGGACAGGTGGCAACCCTACAGTGCCAGGTAACCACCCATACAATCAGATTGTGATTCAGACTACGAATGCAATGAATGTAATTACCCCGATCTACATACAAGGCGAAAGTCTTGCAACATTCAAAGATGATGGTTTGGGATAACTACACCATACAACATAAAAGAGCTTATGAAGCCTTGAACCGAGAAAAGCAAGATCTCAGAGATCGTAAAAAAAAAAATAGGAGGTAATGTCGTTTTACTCGCTGTAGATTTTAGTCAAACATTACCAGTTATTCCACAAGGGAGACCAGCAGATGAACTCAACGCGTGTTTAAAATCCATGCTTCTCCCACGCTCGGTTATATGTCGCGTGTTCTCCGGTAGGTGCACCAAAAAATGTATACATTTAAGCATGTAATGGGCAAACAAAAAATGAGGTATACCCGAAGGCACTGCAGTAGTACTTAATGTAACTTTACTTCTTAAATGTTAATGTTTTACTGTTTAATAATTTATACGCTTCTTATATGTTGTTCAAATTCTTTTATCAAAATACCACTGACAGCGCAATGCACGATAACATGGAGTGAATACACCATACGCATCCGCCCACGGCTGCCCTAATGTGCGCAGATAGGAGTTGATTCTACAATAAAATAAAATAAACATAAAAAGAGTAAAACAATCATCACCCATAAAGCGTGTGTGTGTGTATATATGTGTATATATATATGTTGATATGTGGATGTGTATATGTATATATATATATATATATATATATATATATATATATATATATATATATATATATATATATATATATATATATATATATATATATATATATTTATGTGTAGATATGTATATATATGTGTGTATGTATATATATATATATATATGTTTATATGTGTGTGTGTGTATTTTATATATATAAAACACAGCAACACTCATAACAATGACAACACAATTACATTGACAATCATGTTACGTTATTTTTACAATGTTTCCTTTTTTTTTCATAACCTCTTTAACACACTACTTCTCCGCTGCGAAGCGCGGGTATTTTGCTAGTTTATAATATATACAATGTCCATAAGTGCACAAACCCAGTGCCGCAGCACCAATCACCCCTCAAGTCCTTGGCCACACAACACAATGCCTTCAGTTTCTGGTCTGCCTCCACTCCTCCCCTCTGAGCTCCGTCCTTGTTCCACCCGACTCTTGCCAATGACTGGAGGGAGGCGGCCCCTTTTATACACCCCGGATGGACTCCAGGTGTATCCTGAGGAGCTTCTGTAGCCACACCCCTGTGTGGCGGAAGCTCTGGCGGTGTATCTGGAAGTCTTCTGGGTGTCCCCAATCCTCTTCCCCCCAGCGCTTCCGGGTGTGGCGGAATTGTTGAGGTCCAGGGCTCCCAAGGCATCGGGGCACCCCCTGGCGGTGACCACGGGCCCCTACAGGGTTGAGCTTCCAAACTCTGTACCCGTGGCCCCCAAAGCAACCAGGGCGGGCGCCCCCTCGTGTTCTGGAGGAGGCACAAGCCCTCCTCCTGTCCTCCTGGGCATCCTGGCTGGGCATGAACCCCAGCTGGGTACCACAATATATATATATATATATATATATATATGTATATATATATATATATATATATATATATATATATATATATATATATATATATATATATATATATATATATAGTTCACAGTGTACATTCACAGATACATTCAGTCTTCTTTTCTGCATTATTGTACTTTTCCCACATAGGAATGCAAGACTACCTCACAGGGGTGGCAGAGACCCCCTTTCACTCCTCAGCAGGACGAGGCTATTTGCACTATGGTCATTACAAATAATGCCATTAGATTAAGGGAGATACAGAGCACCATTATCGAAGACAACAATGACTTTGAAAACATCCAATCTGTTTGCATCTCAACTATCGCCAGGGTGCTGAAAAGACATCAGACCAGAAGCAGCTGTATTGTGTACCATTTGTAAGGAATGGTGAAACAGTGAAGGAGCTACGGTACTAGTATGTGCAGGTAAACTATCTGTGTGCATACAGTAACTGTGCTTTACAGTTAACAATACAACATTGTATAGTCATATACAGTACAGTAAGTGAAACATGTACACATTTGCTATGGCTGTAGAAAAGAACATGAATACGTATACATTTGATGTAACTGTATCTTGTCCAAAATGAAAATACATGTAATTCATACAACTCTTTATTTTTCTTCTGGTATGTCAAGTATAATGGAAATTGAATCATGTGAAGTACCTCACAACTTGATATACCTAGATGAGGCTGGCTTCAACCTGGCCAAAGGCAGAAGGTGTGATCAGAATGTTATTGGCCACAGAGCTATTGAGGGGACATCACTATGTGAGCTGCTATTTCAGTGCATGATGTGCTAACTCGTATTTCCATTATAGGACTATACAACATACACATTAGGGATCTTATCCCTGATGATAAGAGGGGTCTGATTAGAGATGATTTATCAAAGTATGTGGTAATTTGGAATAATGTGAGTTTCCATCACTCAGGCACCATCAGGCAATAGTTTACAATCCTCTACTGGGTGCTGATGGAATTCCTCTCACCCTATTCCCTGTTCCTTAACCCAGTTGAGGAGTTCCACATACTGGATGCCGCATGTGAGGATATCAGAGCAGACGCCTGCAGAGGCTGAATTAGACATTCCAAAAGATTCTTTCCACCCTGCATTGCTAAGGAAGAGTATCTGTGGCCCAGCAGACAGGAATGTCAGCAGGCGTAAAAAGACTACCCTGTAATTCTCCATACAGCGCTGCATATATGGCTCTGCCTATGGGGTGTTTCCTGTGTTTATACTGCTAATTTTGTATTTTTTCCTTTGTGCTATATAGTGCTGTAAAACAGTCTTGTCTTTTTCTTTTCTGTATAACAGCGATATGGTCTGTCAACAAATTACAGCACAAATAGTAAAACAGTAATTGTGAATCCTGTCCAATCTCTTGCAATCAATCTCCCACATACAGCCACGTGTAACTTTGTACTGTTGAAATTCATATATGCCATACATACAAAAAAGTGCAGCCTTGTGCATTTTCAATCATTGTCATCAAAACCTTAGCCATAGTTCACAACAGAAAATACTTACAGAGTACATTGTTATATTGACAATATAGCGAAGTGTTTTGACTATCTTTTTTGTAAACAATGTCACAAGCACTTGTCATTCTGATGGCACAATTAAATGAATTATGTGAATTTTCAAATAGATAGATAGACAGATAGATAGATAGATAGATAGATAGATAGATAGATAGATAGATAGATAGATAGATAGATAGATAGATAGATAGATAGATAGATAGATAGATAGATAGACACTTTATTAATCCCAAGGGGAAATTCCCCTTATTTTATGCCCTTTATTCTATGTCCTCTAATGTTATTTTGCTGGGTGATTTTAATATACAGTACATATGGACACTGTTACTAATACTTTTACAAGGGATTTTATATCATGGCTTGATAGTATTGGACTGCATGAATTTATAGATTTTCCTACTCACTCTAAAGGCCATATTCTTGTTCTTGTCTGCTGCTCTTGTGTTATTCCATATAATTGTATAGCATCTGACCTGTCCATATCTGACCACAAGCTGACACTTGACAGCCTGCCCAGCCGTAACAATTTATTCACCCCAGACTATACAGTTTTTTAGATAACTTTGCTCCTTTAAAAACTTGCACTGTCTTCTTCATCCATTCTGCCCCTGGTTTACCCTGGAATTATGCCAACTTAAAGTTAAAGGTCACTGCTTGGAACACCTTTATATAAAGACAAGCCTAGCTGTCCATAAGAATATGCATGATGAACACATGTGCTATTATAAAGATCCTCTGTTTGTAGCAAAAACTACAAATTATGCAACACTAATTAGGTCTAGTGAAAGGAATAGTAGGGATTTATTTTCTACTGTAAACAACATCCTATGGCCACTTGACAATCTTCCACCTCAATCCTACTGCATTGACCAATGTACTGTATCTTTTTTATGACCTTTTTTAATACTAAGGTTGGAAATATCCACCAGAAGCTGACTTCTTTAGGAAACTCTGCACATGGAATATTTTATGATCCCTCCTCTTCTTTTTTTTTAGTTTTAATGTTCCAACTGTGAAGGAAATATCTGGCATATTTAGAAAATCAAAACCCTCTACCTGTCAGTTGAATCTACTTCCTACACACGTGGTTAAATCCTGTTTGCCGCCTCTTTCTTCTTTAATAACTAATATCGTACATTCTTACCTTATCTCTGGTACTTTATCTTTCAAAATGGCTGTAATAACTCCAATTCTGAAGAAATCTGGTGCAGATCCCTACAACCTAAATAATTATTGTCCAATTTCAAAAGCATTTACCATTCCTTCCAAAAACACTCATATTTATCTCTTCATGTTCAGTTTGATGCTCATTCCACCAACCTCATGCACAATAAGAGTTATTTTTTCACTTCTCAGTTTCAGCCCATTAGCAGCTTCATGAGTGATGTAGTTGGTGTCTGATGCAAGATCCACCAAGGTTCTAATTTTTTCTTCTGCATTGGCAGTGACATCCATTAACATCATGAGAACACGAAGTTCACTCTTCTGAAAGAGACTCATTTGGTTGCTATAGGTACCTTTGGTCACTGCAGTCTCATTAGTGAAAGCCTTTTTGCATCTTTCTGCCATTTTTGGTAAGAGTATAGCTAAGAACTCCTCTTGCTCCTCTGTTAGCTTGTTTATCTTTGTTTTATCTGCCCCAGCCATTTCATTCCCTTTTTTAACTTCTTTTCTTAGGCAAAGAAAGGAGTGATGATCTGATGATCCTTCTCTTTTGCAGTCTTTATTTCTGTATAGGTAAGAGTCTCTGCAGTTGCCATCCTCCTCATGACATCCCAAACACTTTAGCATGCTCACAGCTTCTTTATAGTCGCTTTTTTCCTCAGTCTGCTTGAATCCTTTAAACATTTTACAGAAGAACAGTTTATCTTTGTGTTTCTCATCTCCACATACAATACACCCATCTTGAGCATGATCTTTCCTTGCTGTTCTAATTGTAGCATACTTTCTTTCACATTTCTTTCCTGCTTTATCTGGTTTCTCAAATTCAGGAAGGTAAGCAGAGTGTCAAAGTGACACCATTTACAGGGTCAATCATAAACATGAGCCAGTCTTTCTTCACAAATTCAGGTAGTTTGCTTTCTATGGATTTGATCACAAGAGCGTTTTTGATTGCACCAAAATTTTCAAGTTCTGTGAGATCTGCTAGGGTCTTCTCCACAGCTTGGATTAGATCAATTACTTTTCTTGGCTTATTTGCTCTTACACCAGGAATCTTTTCTAGTTCTTCAACTATTTCTATGGCAATCATAGTCTTATTGCCATAACAGTTCTCTAGCACTCTAAAAATGTCCTCAGCTGTGTTATAACTTGATAGCCTGAGGTCTCTGACAATATCATCACATATACTGTCTTGGAGCTGGATCTTTTCAACTTCAGCTGACCCAGTTGGATCTCCTTATTTCTGCACATTTTCCCAGTCTTTTTACTGATTGAACTCTCTTTTGTATCCACTGAACTTTGGCAGACTGACTGGTTTTAACCTCAGAACTGGCGTGGCTGGGATGGTAGTTGGAGCTGGTCCTGGACCTATACTTGTAATTGAAGCCTGTTTTTCCTCAGCAATACTCCTTGCTCTGACAAACTCTGCTTTTCGTGACTCAAGTTTGTTGCTTACTGCTTTCAGGTTTATCACTTCAGCCTTAAAGTCATCTTTCTCTCCCGTTGGAATCCATTGCTCCCAGTCTGATAGAGCCCCAACTGCTTTTTTAATAAGCTTTTCCAGAAAAATCAGCTGCATTTCATAGCTCTCATAATTAACACTACATGCAGGTATTGCTTCTGCCTTTTCACATGCCTTCTCAGCTTCTTTTACAGCAATTAATAGTCAGTCATTTTCATATCTGGTCCATAAGTGGTCTTGAACAATGTTCTTCACTTCATTAATTCGTGATTCACAGTCCCCAATCACTTTCTCAGCCTCTTGGTACTTTTCAGTCAGCACAGAATCATCAGAATCTTCCATCACTTCAGCCTCAGCCAATAGCCCAGCCTTGTAGTCATCATTTGCTTCCATGACTCTCCTTCACATCAGTAGAAAGTTTTTTGAACTCCTCTCTTAGCTCTGCTTCAGTCATGCTGCTTGCCCATCGGCTTAGATAATTGGCCTGCTTTGTGAAGCTTTTTGTTGTGCTCCTTTCTCTCTTAAGATGGTCCACTGTCTTTCCTACAGCATCAACAGCCATCTTGCTTTCAAGAATGTTTGAAAATAATGTATTTTCTTTTCCTTGTTTATTATTTTTTTCCTTATTATTATTCCTGTTTTTTTCCTTCTCACTTGGCATCTATAACATCTTCACTTTTCTTTGGACCTTCTGAAGTCTTTAATCGTTCTAACCCCACTGTTACTGTCTATGGTTATCAACTGCCAAGTTATTTAGATTTACTGCATCAATGTCTGCCCAAACTTGAAAAAGGCCTTTAGCTAATTAAAGAGGACACGTGGAACAACTCTTCCTTTTCGTTATTTGATGCTGTTTAATAATAAACAGGTTGCAAGAGCAATAGCAACAACAGGAACAGGAGTAGGATTAGGAGTAGGTTGATAACCTTAAATAAACAAAGAAAATACAAGAAAACTCGTATTTTCATTCATACTATAACATTTTTTTGTATACACATACCTGTACACACCTTCATTATTTCAAACATAAGCTAGTTACTAAAAATAATCACATTTGTGTGATATCACGCATTGTTAACTTTTTACCTAAATAACAGATGTCACTAGTCAGAAACATTTTACATTAAAAAAGGGGGATTTTTAACATACCAGTGATGTCTCCAAGATCAGCTAATACATTAAGCTTCTCAATTCCTCTGTGACACTTTTTTATTTTCTTTTGTTCACAATTTCCTTCTCCATGATTTCTTTTTACAACTGAACGACTCTTCCGTGCAGCAGCACACTGACCCCAATCTCCCCCAATAAACATCCACAAGATCGATTGTCTTTTCTTTTCCTTTTTTTTTCAAACATATTAAATAACAAAGCTTAAAATCACCAATGACCTGTTGATGGCAGCTGTCTCTGGGCTGTTAACTATACTTGTGCTCCTTGATCTGAGCTCTGCCTTTGACACCATCTCTTATGATATTCTCCTAGAAAGATTAAAATCAATTGGCATCGTTGGCATTCCACATGCCTGGTTTAAATCTTATCTCTCGGATCGTACTCAGTTTGTATAGTTAAAAAATTCTAGATCACAAATTTGCCCAGTTGTTTGTGGTGTTCCCCAGGGCTCTGTCTTAGGCACCCTTCTATTTATTATTTACCTTCTGCCTCTTGGTCATATTTTTAGGAAATCTGATTTTCATTTTCACTGTTATACTGATGACGCCCAGCTTTATCTGTCTACTAAGAACAATTCCACTATTCCGCCCTCTCCCTTCTCTGACTTCTTGCAGGAAGTTAAATTATGGTTTTCTGCTAACTTTCTCAAATTAAATAGTGATAAAACAGAGGTTCTTGTAGTAGGAAATAAAACTGTTTCGGCCAAATGTGACAATATTTCTTTGACTATTGATAATTCTCTAATCTCTTTTCCCTCTCAGGTAAAGAGTTTAGGTGTTATTCTTGAGAATATATGAGAATATGTGAAGCACATATTAATAATACCACTTGTTCTGCATATTTCCATCTATGTAATATTAGCCGTCTACACCCATTTTTTAAAGTTAATGGCACTGCTATCCTGGTTACATCTCGCATTGTTTACTGTAATTCTATTCTTTCTGGTCTTCCTCACAAACTCCTCCCCAAACTCCAACTTGTTCAGCATGCTGTTGCTCATATCATTACCTGAACCTCCTCCATGGAACACGTTACTCCTGTCCTTCAACAGCTTCATCGACTCCCTGTTTAATACCTTATTGATTTTAAGATTTTGTTTTTTTTATTTCAAGACCCTTGGCACCTCTGTATCTCTCTGATCTCCTTCATATCTCTACTCTCGTATTCTTAGATTCTCCTCCTCTATTAATTTAATTAAAAAGTGGTCCCTTGTCTCTGGAACTCTCTCCCACAAGACATCCGTAATATTGACTTTCTTCCTACCTTTAAATCCCACCATAAGGCACACCTCTTTAAACTTGCTTATTTTGTTTGATATAAATTTTATTTAATATTTAATATAAGTTAATAAGTTTTATTGTGGTTGTAATTTTTTTATTTATTCTATATTATGTCTGCTATTAATGTGTTTTGTAAGGTGTCTTTGAGTGCCTTGAAAGGTGTCAATAATTAATAATAATAATAATATAAATACTGACATGTTCATTGACATAAATATTTACTTCTGAGAGATAAAATAAGGATTTTGAGCATATTACAGGCTTTTACAGGTAATCCATTTTGTGGTGCTGTTTGTACAATTTGTTTTGAGAAATGCACTTTTGTTTTGCAAATGTTAAAGATGATTCAAGAAATGTTCCAAAGTGACTGAAAAAAACAGTAAACACAACCACCACGTGTGAAGACGCCTAGGAGCTTAACTGTAGACACACCAATCAGGTTTAAGCTCTATAAAAAGGCAACACGTGAGTTAACCTGTCTTCATCAAAAATGGAAGGCATCAAGAACACAGGTGAAAAACAGGTCTTCTATCAACCGTAAATCAGTAGCTTATTGTATGTACTACATGAGTACTTTTTGGTACTCATTCCTGTGCTATTTTACAGTAGCCAACATGTATATTGTTTGGTCTACATAAGATTGAGGGTTGAGAATGCCAAGGAGGAAGGGGCTCCATATTCACACAAGAACAAGAGAGAGTGATCCTGAACATGGTTTTGGCCAATAACGCAGTAAGACTTAGTCAATGACCTGTATGCTTTCAACAGCGTCCAACAGGTCCAATGCTGGCCTGAATCCTTAAAAAAATCAAGTTTAAATGAAATGACTTTATCGAGTGCCTTTTGAAAGAAATTCAGACAGGGTTTAAGACCTGTGGCATGAGTGTGTGGAGGTAAGTATTGTTCACTTTACTGTTGTATTACTCACTGCACACATAACTTTTTTGCATGTACATTTACTGTATGCTAGACTAATATTGAACTATACACTGTTTTCTTTTACTATATTTCTGAGACTTTTCCAAAAGGAAGCTGATGGAATCCCACATGAATTTATATACATTGATGAAGCTGCGTTTAACCTCATAAAAGTTAGAAGAAGAGGAAGAAACATAAATGGCCACAGAGCTGTTTTCAATGTACCAGTGCAATGTGAGGATAACATTATCCTTTGTGCTCCCATCACACAGAATGGGGTTCTCCCCTGCCATGCTAACTGGTGTCCTTACACTCTCACATGTCTAGACAGATTACACAATATTGTCACAACAGCAAACCAAACAGACCAGATGTGATATTTTGTCATATAGGAACATATATCTTTCCGCAGACCTCCTCTGGCCACAATTTACAGTCCAATACCTTCCACTATATTTCCCCTTCCTAAACCTCAATGAAGAGTTTTACTCAGCATGGCACTGGAAGGTTTATGATTTCCAGTCCTTATGTCCAGATACCCCTCATTTAAGCCATGGAGGAGGGCTGTGATCAAATTAATGCAGCATCTGTACAAAGATGGATTCGACATTCAAGAAGGTTCTTCCCACGTTGCCTTGCCAAAGAGAATATAACCTGTGATGCTTGACAATGTCATATAGCCTGATCCAGCTAAACAAGGAGATGATATCTAGTTTTGTTTTTTTTACTGATACTGTAATTTCTGCTTTTGACTCTCAAAGTGTGTTTGCTGAACTTACAGTGGTATGTACAGTAGTATTAGTATGAAAACTGGGATAATTTTTTCTCAATATCTTTTGTTCTGATGTTCAGTATTGACTGTTTTGAGTATACAGTATGGAGAGATACACAGTAACTAAATATTTTCATCAGTCTGCAGAATTGGTCTTGTACAGTTTTATATTTGTACTTTATCTATGTATTTTAATCATTAGGAAAGTCATGTCATGTCATGTTATTATCCAACCTGCTATATCCAAACACAGGGTCACGGGGGTCTACTGGAGCCAATCCCAGCCAACACAGGGCGCAAGGCAGGAACATATCCCGGGCAGGGCGCCAGCCCACCACAGGGCACACACACACCCACACACAAATGCTAAAAGTGTTCTGCTACTTGGGTGTGTGGCTGTGCTAATTGTGTGTAGTGTAGTGTTTTGACAAAATGGGCCCTGTTTTTAAAATTGTGCTTAAGCAATCGAAAAAAACTGTAATAGTTGCTAATTCACCTAATGTGCATTATGAAGTCACACAGACTGGATTGTCTGATTTTATCCACTAGATGACAGCAAAGTCTGGAAGATAATAGATTATGACGTACATGCATTCATTTTCCTAACTTGATATCACCAAGTAGTGGCTGTCGCTAACTTCAAAAGAAACACTCTGCAGGAAATGTGCATAATGTCACAGTTTTGCAGTGTTATATGTGGAAGAGGCCCCAGTTACTTTACCTGTTTTCAGTTCTAAATTGGCAAATTAAAGTTGCCAATCAGAAAAATCAGAATCACTCATTTTACAGTTTATAAAATTGATGTATTTAGTGTTTGAAGAGAGCCTGGGAGATTATCATGAGGTTTGTATTTAGGGACTGAGAACTTTGCAAAGTGCTTTGGTGAAAGAGTGTAAGGACTTTGTAATGAGGACAAACCACAGTAAAGGAGTGTCGTGTATATGAACTCAGTAACAGACCAAAGATACCCAAGCTTGAGATTTTGGAAAATAAGTGCCAGCATGTGGAAGCAATTGAGAAAAACTGGTTTATCATGCAGTCTTTGCTGCCATCTATATGATAATTGTAAATAAGACATTTAAGGAAATATTTTCTTAACTTATACTGTAATGGTCCAGGTCAGCTCCATACTACCTAGTCACTTCTTTAACACAAAACCTTTGATAGTCATATACAGAGACGAGCCTGGCAAATGAGGGCACACAGTCAGCAAGGGGTTGGTGTGAAATGTTCAGTGCTTTTCTTAAAAACCAGACAGTGTCCAAAGTGCAGAAGGTTAAAATCCAAATAACAGTTCAAATAAAAATGAGGTTAAAATGAATCATCATCTTGTGAAAGCTATGAGCCTCTGTGCTTCTTTCTAAAACCAACGTCTCCTTGGTTTACCCCTTATGGATTCCTCAGCAATGGGAGACATCCACCAGCAGGTACAGAGACCCCGTAATCCAGCTTGGGTCCCTGTTGCCAGTCTGTCTGCATTCTCAGGACACAATGCTGAGCTTTGCTTGGCTCTCCCCTTGCCTTGGTCTGTTGAGTTTCTGTGGGATCCTCCTGGAGCACTTAGTTGGTCCTGCTTTGAAGAGTGCCCCCTTCCTGAGCATCTTTCCACATGCTCTGCTCAAAGGGTTCACTTTCCCATTCACTTGCTTCCTCTTACATATTGCACCAGCCTCTGCCCCATTCTTGCCCTTCTCTCTATTCCTTTCCTTTCGTTTAACTTCCATGTCTTCTTTTTTTCTTTTCTTTATTTTCTTTCATTCGCCCCACTCTGCAGTGCAAGTTCTCTCAATAGCCCTGATTGGGTGGAGGTGCTATCCCCACCAACTCCGAGGTGTGAATGAGGCACCTGACTGACCCGCGCACATGTGCATGTGAGTGAATGATCAGCCAAGCACCCTAAACAAATCCTGCATGCTCATACCTGCACCTATTCGCAGCCTACACTCTCTGGGACAAGACTATCAATTTAGAAATCGCACTTCACCATGGACCTCTTATCACACGTAGTCACTTTTTTTATCCTTTTATGTTGTGTTTTGTCAATGCTTTGAGGGTTTTTTTTGCTGTAACTGTAGGCTCAATTTTTTCAGAAATCTCAAATTATTTTACGTTTGATTTTTTCTATATTGCAAAGACTTTTGAAGATGGAGATGATAAGATTGCTTGATGAGTTCCCTTTTTAAAGTATTTAACTCTTTCATTAGCTGTATTATCCATACAAGGTATTTTCAATTTATATGTGTTCCAATGTATATGGTCTGAGACTGGCTATTCTCTTTATCTTGATCAGTAAAAAATATATAATATAACGTATACAACATTGTTATTGATATTAGCTTGATTGGTATATATCACCTCTCTCAATAAATAGTTATCCTTTGACTTAGTGAACTGAGGTGTTCATATGGCTGGGTCAGATCTTATGAATAAAGAATGTTCATTTGAAGCATTCCAGGAGGGCTTTCAGCTGTTTATATAAAGGGAAATCCACAACAATTACTTAAATTGTGTGAAATACACAAATACAAATGTAGGAACACAGAATACATGATCATTTTAATGCTATTCAAATTAGCCCATTTGTTAATTCACATATTTTGCAAAACATGTTGCACTGCTGATGCTGTTTTTGTTCCTGCTCAGGACAGACAACTCGAGATCACATGTTTCATTTGTTCTTCTTGTTCTCATTATTGGCTAGAATATGATGACACGGGAATATGTTGACAATTCAGGGCAAACCAAGCAATTGTCTACATATCAGTTGGTCTTCACACTTATCACTTCAAAGTCACACTCCAGAAAAGTTACTCTTAACTAATCGACTGGCTACTGTCCACCAGTCTGGTATCATAGAAATCCCAAACATCAGTCTCAAGATAATCTGGCCAGTTGTATGACTTTGTATGATGATATCACTGGCAATCCTCTTGGGGACATTTCAGCAAACTTCTCATTGTCGTTTTGTTCTGACACTTCAAAATCTTCATGTGACAGTACAGTAACCGCATCATGAATGATATGCACATATGCACAGGACTGTGAGCGACAGCAAATACTTGAAATCTTATTAAAAGAAAAATTAAAGCTTCTAAGCGAGAATCTGTTATGTTGTTGAAAAAATGGTGGAAAGTAAGTCCTCCCACAGTCCAAAGACATGCAGGTTAGGTGGATTGGCGATTCTAAATTGGCCCTAGTGTGTGCTTGGTGTGTGGGTGTGTTTGTGTGTGTCCTGCGGTGGGTTGGCACCCTGCCCAGGATTGGTTCCTGCCTTGTGCCCTGTGTTGGCTGGGATTGGCTCCAGCAGACCCCCGTGACCCTGTGTTCGGATTCAGCGGTTGGAAAATGGAAAGTAAGCACATGATTGTGAAATTTTACATGTCCAGCGATTTTCAATAATTTGACATAGTGTAGTTACAAGATCAGCAACTCGGTCAGCAAGACTGACATACCCTCTGACTAGAACTTTGATGAATGTGACATCAGTTCTGTTTTGTGTGTGTGTGTGTGTGTCCCATGAGACATAATGAGGAAAGTCTTGGTGGAAGTTCTCTGAGACTCCATCAGCACCCCTTTTGGCCCAGGTATTAAAACAGGGTGGTTACAGATGCTTTAACCAGTTTTAATTAGTAGTTTGTGCTTTTTCTCCCATGTCTCTGTTCACAGTGTGGCTACAGATTAAATGATCAGTGTGAAATGTATACACTTTCTGATCATATTTTTTAGAAATTGGGAGGTTTCTGCCCACCCAAAGTAAATGAAGCAATCAATACTAAGTACCTGCATTGTTATCATTCTTTAATTTAATATTATTTATTTTATCAGTATGCTGCTGCTGAAGAATGTGAATTTCCCATTGGGATTAATAAAGTATCTATCTATCTATCTATCTATCTATCTATCTATCTATCTATCTATCTATCTATCTATCTATCTATCTATCTATCTATCTATCTATCTATCTATCTATCTATCTATCTATCTATCTATCTATCTATCTATCTATCTATCTATCTATCTAAGAAAGAGGATAATATATATATATATATATGATAAACATAAGTATTATAGAAATATGATAACTGCATATATGAGTATATTGACATAGAGGACAGGACACAATACAGATGAGACAGACAAACAACATAGAAGAAGTTGGCTGTTTACTGGCTATTGAGAGTTCTGTTTTATCTTGGCACAGATAAACAATTTTATGATAGCAAGTCTTTAAGGATGACATCTGACTCTGTGTTTAGCTGAGTATAATTGCTTCTGGTTCAAGTGGAGGACTCTTCTTGCATGGGAGTGCACTCTTTCTCTTTGCTGTGTTGTTCTTAGTCTGTGGTGTCATGTAATGCTTTCCTAAGCTTTACCTTTTAAGTTAAATTCACTGCTGTGCCTATTCAACTTCACAGGGAATCTCTTTAATCTTTCTGGCAGTAGAGTGCAAATGTCGAAATTCTCTTTTTGAAGCAATGCTACTTTTCTGTTTTTTCAGACAGGGCTCTGTCACTGGCACAGAATTTGGCTTGGCAGAATGGATCTTATAGCTAGTTCAGGGCATCAAGCTCCAAGCCTCTCTGGAGAATAGTTTACAGGCCAAAGAAAGTCTCTGAGCTCTTTGCTCTACAGAGAGTGGGTGACTTCTCACCCAAAACAGAGAGCAGATTGTCAGCTACACCTCCACAAAGAGAGTGCATTGTCTGCTTTTTGGCTCCCCAAAGAGCACAGGTCCTCAGCCATCAGACCCCCAAAAGAGACAAAATAAATAATGAAATGAATGCAGCCAGTTTTGAGGGAAAGTGTGACCAGTCCCTGCTTATTGGAACTTAATTTAGTCCATCACATCCAGGAAGGTTCAGTTTGTGGTCACAAGCATAAGATGAATGTCCATTTGAGCATGTTGTTGTCTAAACATAGATGTATCGTTGAAAACTGATTTATACCTTTGTTAAGAGATTTAATTACAGGGCTGAGCAAACTATTAGTATGAGCTGCAGTTCATCCTTCTACTGAGGATTAATTTGCCTAACATTGTTTTGAGTCTTGTGAATGCTTCAGATGGACACAAACAGTGTCCCACAATGCATGATTTATTTTAAAAGCCATACTTTTTTTGTGTGTTTGAAAGTTATTGAGCATCTTGTAGCCTCCAACTCACCAATTACTTAACCTCTAATAAATTGATGGAACCATTTCAGACTGGTGTCAGAGCACAGTACAGCTGTGAAACTGCTCTGCTTTTGGTAACTAATGATTTGTTTATGGCAGCAGACTCTGGACAAACCAGCATATTAATTTTGCTAGACTTTAGTGCAACATTTAACACTGCCAGGCATGTCATTCTGCTGACTAGTAAAGAGAATATATTGGGTATCTCTGGCACTGCCCTCCAGTGGTTTAAGTCCTATCTGACTGACAGGCAAGAGTTTGTTAGCTTTGGCAAAATCCGATCCAGCTCAGCGCCAGTCACACAAGGAGTCCCTCAGGGCTCTGTGCTCGGCCCTCTGCTCTTCTCTGTCTATATGCTTCCCCTTGACCATATCATTCGTAGCTATGAACTGGACATTTTTTTGCAGATTATACTCAACTCTTTTTCAATGTTAAAAGTGAAACTTCATCGGGGCTTTCTCAGCTCACAACGTGCCTCAGTGAAATTAAAACCTGCATGGAGCAGAACTTTTTAAAATAAAATTGCAGCAAACCTGAACTGCTGCAAATTGGCACTAAAGCACAACTTAAGAAAATTAGCTCCTTTTCAGTCACTCTTGATGGTGATCTCATCAGACCTATGAAAATCAATATACGTTACGTCCAGTGTTTTGTGAATGATAATGGCAAAAGCACGAAAAAAAAAACTTAGGGAATGCAAAGTGGAGGCAAGGAAAAACTTACTATTTGTTAGCCTAAGCAGTGTTATAAGCAACAAAATTAAAGTGACGGAGTGATACCTTGTGGCGGAGACACTCGAAAGTACAAGTTCAAAAGTCGTGCAGTGCCCGATATAAAAAAGAAGTGGTCAGATTTCAAAGTCGAGGTGAACAGGCAAGTGTCATAGAGAAGTGTATTAGGGCATAGAAAAAAAAAAATTAGGGACACAGTGATGAAAAAAAAGTCGAAATGTAGACTTTAATCTTGACATTTCCACTTTAATCTCATAGTTTATTTTGTCATTAAAGTAGAATGTCGTAAACTTCATCTTAAAATCGACGTTTAATTCACCAGAGTTTCTCACATCCTATCATAACTAAAGAAGCATGTGTTCCCCGACCCAGTCATTAATCACTACGTGCTTCTTAAACAGGCTTTCTCTTTCGTAAGACAGGAATGCACAGGCACTGATCACAATTACATTAATGATATTACAGCTCTCTGAACATTTGGCGCAGTGGTAGCGATGAGCTGGCGCCCCATCTGGGAATTATTCTTGCTTTCCCCTGTCCAGGGATTGATCCTGCCTCCCGCAGGATGCTTGCTGGGACACATACAACCCTGAATGGAATAATTTAACCATTCTATTGTATTATACAGGCTGGAAAATTATATTGGACTCACAGGCACTGTGCTTGACTGATACATTTTCTGTATATTTGATAAATTCACTGATACATTTTCTGTATATTTGATAAATTCAGCATCACTGATGCAAATCTGAAAAAAGGATATCACACAGTTTGCAAAACCAAGTAGAAATGTATGTTCGCAATGGTGTAGGCTGCCATGAGAATGTACGTGGCTTTATGCCAAGTTTAGTTTTTATGAGTGTGGATAAAGACGTACGCAACATTTTTGTTCGTATGCACTGTTTATACATGAGGCCCCTGGTCATGTTAATTACTATTCTAATGAAACTGAGCAGATTTTCTTTTTTAGGAGTCTGCTGCTTTCCTAAACATTATTTATAGTTCACTTTTATAAGCTGGCTTGGTAATTTATCGTGCTCTTTGCAATTTTGTGTAAGTGCTAGCTCTTCTTTGCTTATTTCACTTGTTGGGCAGATTGTGAAGCTCTTTGTTACCCACAATTTTTGAACTAAATTCATCATTTCTGTTGCATGTATGCACTCTAAATCTATGTGCAACACGATCATATCTTTATCACAGGTAAGAGGTTTAGAATGAATAATCCTTTGAATTCCATGTCATTTTCCATTCTTGGAAATATCTTCCTTCCAAAATAGGTGTCTTGCAGTATTTCCTAATATCACCTGAGTAACAGATCTTTTCTTTTTTTTACTTTTTGCATTGCTGGTATAGCTATACCAGAATGATTATGCAAAGCATATTCCCTATCCAGTGCTTTGCACAATAACTCAAAGTTGGATTTCCCAGATTTGTCATTCTGTCCATTCTGTGTGAACATGGCGAGTTGAAGTTTCGCAGATAAGAGGCAATTTTTCTTGATCTGTAAAATCTGACACATACTCTAGACCTTGCTCAGTGTTTCTATGTATTCGCCCATGTTAAATCCATTATTGTTGAATATTGATCAAACACTTCACATGTCTGCAGTCTCTCGCTCTCGTAAGGCACATTCTTATTCATTTTCTAATTTTACAGTTATCTGCCGTAGTCGCTCGAAGGAGTTTGCACTTTGAGGTCTTTAGTGCAGGGTTCACAAGGGATAGATTTCCTTTTTGAAAACCAAAGCTTTTGGAGGAGTGTGTTTTGTACAATCTGAGATGGTGTGGGTGCAGATCAACCCCCTTTCCAGTCACTTTATCTACCTTCATTTACACTCGAGTCATTTTGGACTGCACAGAGGATGACTTGGCTCTTATCATTTTAAGCCTATCTAGTAAGCTTTCATTCTGTTTTTCTAACTGAGATTTTCCATTAATAGTAGTTGCTAACTTGTCTCGCAAGCATATTGGTTTATAAATGATCATGTCATGGTCCTGGTTTAGTGGTGGCATTAAGATTTATATTAGCACTTTGAGAAAGATTTAGAAAACTAACCTCATACAACTAACAACATGTACTGTGTTTGATACACCCACTCTCCCCTGCACACGTCATACATCCCAAAAGATGCAGACTATAATAATCAATAATCAAACATAAAGTACTTGACAAAAGTATTACTGAACAATCACATACAACAGACTGAATATGTGAAGATAGATAGATAGATAGATAGATAGATAGATAGATAGATAGATAGATAGATAGATAGATAGATAGATAGATAGATAGATAGATAGATAGATAGATAGATAGATAGATAGATACTTTATTAATCCCATGGGGAAATTCACATACTCCAGCAGCAGCATACTGATAAAAAACAATATTAAATTAAAGAGTGATAAAAATGCAGGTATAACAGACAATATCTTTGTATAATGTTATCGTTTACCCCCCCCGGGTGGAACTGAAGAGTCGCAGAGTGTGGGGGAGAAACGATCTCCTCAGTCTGTCAGTGGAGCAGGACAGTGACAGCAGTCTGTCGCTGAAGCTGCTCTTCTGTCTGGAGATGATACTGATTAGTGCAGTAAGTCTTGATCATAAAAAATGTTCAGTTTCTAAGTTATCATACTTCTCTTTCTGTTTGTTTTTTTTTTCAAAACCTTTGCAAACAAAATACATAAGTTATCATTAAAGTCCACTTTCCCTGTTTCGAAGTGAAAGTGTTAGAAGTTTAGAAGATTTGTCTTCTGTCTGAAGTGAAAGTAAAGTGCATGTCTAATACCCTCACACACCATTTCTTCTTTTTAATTAAGTTTCCTTGCCTGGTTTTTTTTCTGGAATACATGAATACGAAATATTAATTTGCTAATTTAATAAGGTAAGTTTTAAAATGTCTGACTGCATTATTATCTTATTTGTATTAAATTGTGCCATTGTTTCTAGGAAATGATCACTGAATATTTAACATAATTGTAATTAATTCACAATCTCAAACATCATTTAGTTTTTATTATTAGGTTTTGCTGCTCGATTATTTGTACAACATTCTGACATGTAATACTAGAACAGAGTTGACTTCAGTATAAAGTGGGTCAACTGGAGAAAATGACCCAGGCTTATGTTTCATAAGTGGGTATAATTTTTACTTATTTCATAAGGCAGTTTCATTTGAAATTTGTATATCAGTAATACAATTATCTATAATAATAAAAGGCAAAGCCCTCACTGACTGACTGACTGACTCACTGACTCACTCATCACTAATTCTCCAACTTCCCGTGTAGGTGGAAGGCTGAAATTTGGCAGGCTCATTCCTTACAGCTTACTTACAAAAGTTAGGCAGGTTTCATTTCGAAATTCAAAGCGTAATGGTCATAACTGGAACATATTTTTTGTCCATACACTGTAATGGAGGAGGCGGAGTCACGTATCGCGTCATCACGCCTCCTACGTAATCACGTGAACTAAAAACAAGGAAGACATTTACAGCACGAGTCAGACGCGGGAACGAAGGTAAATGACGTTAATTTTTGACTGTCTTTTAATACTGTGTAAGCATACATATTAACACATGTGCAAATAAACGTGTGCATTTACGGGGTGATTTCTCAGGCTTAAAAGCTCACCTTTTATCAAACGCGGGAAGAAAGGTAACTGACGTTGTTCACTGTCTTTTAATACTGTGTAACCATACATATTAACACATGTCCAATTAAACGTGTGCATTTACGGGGTGATTTCTCAGGCTTAAAAGGTCGCCTTTTTACTAAAAAGGTAAATGCAAAACTATTTTCAATCAGTTTATTGAAACGCTCCCGTTAAGGATTGCAATAACATATTCGCGAGATAAAAGAACGAAGTAGGGGGAAATGGAGGAACAGCCGCAAACAGCGAAGAGCAAAAAATTAATTAAACAATTGAGAACGGAGTGAGTTAAGCATACAAGCATGTTCATAAGGGAAACAAAGCACGGTGTAAAACGTAAGTTTCAATTAAGTTTATAGAAACGCTCCCGCTGCGGATTGCAATAACATATTCGCCAGATAAAAGTTTAATGAGAAGACACGAGGTATAAACGAACCACACGCCGTGGCGCAACATTAGGGGCAACAGTTTCAACCATTCTATGATCTGCTTCTCGCAACTGAAAGACGGCACATGGCGGATGTTAGCCGACTTGCTGACCGCAACGTTAGGGGCTTCAACTATGGCGCTGACGCCACATCTCAGTGCCAACACTTTGCAGACTGTACTTAAAAGACACGCCCTCCTCACTGGACAGTTAAAAACACCAATCAAACTAACGATGACATCAAGTATTACCCAATCCAAAGTAGGAAAGGAGGCATCTTCATAAAATGCGTGTGGGATGATTTGCATGAGACGCTGCTTTAAAAAAAAAAATGATAAAAAAAATACGGGATAAATCCCGTCCAGTATTGATTCAAAACGGGACGCGCAATTTCATTCTCAAATGCGGCACGATTCCGTATTTTAAAGGACGGGTGGCAACCCTACAGTGCCAGGTAACCACCCATACAATCAGATTGTGATTCAGACTAGGAATGCAATGAATGTAATTACCCCGATCTACATACAAGGCGAAAGTCTTGCAACATTCAAAGATGATGGTTTGGGATAAGTACACCATACAACATAAAAGAGCTTATGAATCCTTGAACCGAAAAAAGCAAGATCTCAGAGATCGTAAAAAAAAAATAGGAGGTAATGTCGTTTTACTCGCTGTAGATTTTAGTGAAACATTACCAGTTATTCCACGAGGGAGACCAGCAGATGAACTCAACGCGTGTTTAAAATCCATGCTTCTCCCACGCTCGGTTATATGTCGCGTGTTCTAGGGTAAGTGCACCAAAAAATTTATACATTTAAGCATGTAATGGGCAAACAAAAAATGAGGTATACCCGAAGGCACTGCAGTAGTACTTCATGTAACTTTACTTCTTAAATGTTAATGTTTTACTGTTTAATAATTTATACGCTTCTTATATGTTGTTCAAATTCTTTTATCAAAATAACACTGACAGCGCAATGCACGATAACATGGAGTGAATACACCATACGCATCCGCCCACGGCTGCCCTGCTGTGCGCAGATAGGAGTTGATTCTACAATAAAATAAAATAAACATAAAAAGAGTAAAACAATCATCACCCATAAAGCGTGTGTGTGTGTATATATGTGTATATATATATGTTGATATGTGGATGTGTATATGTATATATATATATATATATATATATATATGTAGATATGTATATATATGTGTATATGTATATGTATATATATGTTTATATGTGTGTGTGTGTATTTTATATATATAAAACACAGCAACACTCATAACAATGACAACACAATTACATTGACAATCATGTTACGTTATTTTTAAAATGTTTCCTTTTTTTTTCATTACCTCTTTAACACACTACTTCTCCGCTGCGAAGCGCGGGTATTTTGCTAGTTTCAAATAAAAGTTTACTTTTTTACCCAGTAAAGATGTGTAAATAGGTTTAAATTCTGTTCTGTTTAAATTATTTCCATATTTAAATATTTTATAATGTTTCCTGTGGGTTATGGTAATATTCAACAATGAAATATCAGTACAACAAGGACTGCAGAGCTCCTTGGATGTTTACAAAGTCAAAGGATGCAGAAAGCACCATCTGAAACAAAAAAGTATTACAAAATGGAAGAATCTCTAGGATAGTTTATTTTAGAACTTATATTATAAACGTACCGACAAGTTTTATATGTGTCACCCACGTATGAGTATGAGCTGGCATTTCATCATGTAAATAAGCAGTTTCAAAACCAGTGGCAGATGGCTAGCTAATAAGACAACAAGCCTGCAATATCGCAAACAGAATTTCACCTAATGCTGCACTGGCATGCAGTCCTTTTAAGTATTGCAAACCACCTAAAAAAGCTGAGTAAAGAGCAAGAGAGTCCAGTCTGGCATTCAGGACCACTGTATAATGTTGTCAGAAGCAGGGCATAAAGAAGCTAAGAGACCTAATATCTGATTTTTGTCTAATGTTGACCTGCAATTGACTTGCTTGGCTCTTGTGAGGACTTGCTGGAGAGACTTGAAGATGATATCTGGGATCTGGGGTGATACATGCTGCATCAGTACTTGGGGAAGACAGCTGAGAGATGAGTTTTGCTTTAAAGGCTGAGAAGATGGAACTATAACCACTAAATGTTATGACTGAGAAGAATTACCTAAGACAATCCAAATGTTGATTAAGGCACTAGAAAATGTGACAAGTAACTGGGAAAATGAACCCAACATCCAAGCAACAGAGGAAAGTAACTGTTCAGTGAAAAGAGCAGCATATCTCTAAAGGAACATAATTGTATTGCAAAATGGCTTGTGCTTCCCCCTTTAGTTGTTGCTATGAAAATTAATTGACACTTGTGCTGGGCCTTATTTGGTAGTGTTCCAAATTATTACTGGTTTTGAGAAATTGTATGGAGAGTAACAAAAGTTCCCAGCATCTGTACTACTGGTTACTCTCCAAACTATCTGAGGTTTGGAAAAGAGGCAAGATTACCTATGAATGCTTGTTTTGGGGTGTCTTCTGTCTCATCAGAAAGTCCAACACCAACTGTTAGCTGAAAGTGATCAGGTACTATTTAAAAATTTTGAAGTTACAGAAAGGCATAATTTGAAATATAAATGGAGTTCATACCTTATATCGTGGTAAGTATTCTACTGAGCCATCCTGTGAAATATGTGAAATTTAGAAAGGTGGTGAAGAAAACTGTTCATGTAGATTACATCCATCCATCCATTGTCCAACCCGCTGAATCCGAACACAGGGTCACGGGGGTCTGCTGGAGCCAATCCCAGCCAACACAGGGCACAAGGCAGGAAACAATCCTGGGCAGGGTGCCAACCCACCGCAGGTAGATTACATTGGTCTACAAAAAAATATTTTTTGTTTGCTACTGGGAACTTCAGAGCAGCTCTTTATTAAATTTTAATAGAATTAAGTTAGCATGTTAGGTTTTTGAGATACACATCATTGACGTTTTGACACTTTTGAATATCAATATAATATATCATCACATAGTTATGGAGTTTGAACTATGTCCCACGAAAATTGTTTTGATGTGTTTATTCGAAAAACAAACCAGAAGATGATACCAGAGACACGTTAAAACATGTTTACCATATATACGCACACATAAGTCGGGTCTTGAAACCTGAAAAATCGATCATAAATTCAGACCCTGATTTATATGCCCGTTCAAAAATGCTACACTTCGTTTTTTTTTTTTACATCTTCTTGCCTCCTCCAATCTCACATCATTTTCTCAGACGCATCGAATTTTGTTGCAGCAGACCACCAATTTCTTTCGCTACTTCAACAACATTTAATTAAAAACCAGCTTCATATTCCTTCTGATCAAACACTCCATCGTAGATAAGGGATGCTCTTACGATAAAGGTGTATGAGGGTGTGAGATATAAAAAACACAAATCAGTGCAAACATTGCTTCTGAACAGTTTGGGTATTACTGTGTGGTTACGTAGGCACAATAGAGAGAGAGAGAAAGAGAGAGGTTAGGAGCACGCGCTGATACAGCGCATTGCAGCACGCACATAGAAAAAAAAGGCAGTGTGCTCCGTGGTTACTCTCTCAGGTGGGCGTTAGCATTTCATAATCCCTTGTACCAATAGCATGAGTCTTCTGCATTCGACTTATATGACTGACATTATAAAATACCAGAAATTATACTGTAAAATCAAGTTCCAACTTATCCGTGGGAGAACTTATCCACGAGTATATACGGTATGTCAATATACCACAATATAAAAGCAAGGTCTGCATGCTCTAAAATGTTTGAGGCACTTGCTTTTGCTCTTGTCCTGCACATCTCTTTGCAAGAACCAACAGTAGTCACCCATCATGCTCAGAGTAAATTTGCCCTGATATTGGTTTTCCATCGCATTTATATCTTGATGAAATCTTTCCCCAAACCAACAATATTTATCATACAAAAATAACAATCTATATGATGGTTTGTTGGTTCCCCCACCATGGGTACAGCAAAAGGCATTTTCTTCTGCTTGCCATGCAGCCACTGTGTTAATCCCGAATAGCAAATAGTGCAGAGCACATGAGGTGCCCATGCTTTATCTTGGTCACCAAGTTCACAGCCAAAGTAATGCTTGTATGCAGTTTTAAGTCTCCTGGAAATATTCTTTCGCTTTTCTTGTGGAGTAAATTTTCTGCAGACATAACAAAAATTGTCAGTGTTGTTAACTTCTTCTGCTCATGCCTGGAAACTAGCTGAAAAAGTCCACCGTAAACATATCAGCAAAAACACATTTTAACAATTTTGGAAGTAATGGCGAATATAACAAATGAAATGTAATGTTATGTTAAGGAAATACTACCTTCTATAGCATCATGTCTGAGTTGTATCATTATGCTTTAGAGTCATATAAGACTTGGTAATCAGTATCAGTTGTTTTTCTGCTAAATAAAATTAATAACGACAAAGAAATGCCCTTTGATATTTATCAAAATGGTTATCTGCCTTTACTGTCCAGTCACCCTTGTTGTCCAAGACCTGGAACATCATAACTAAGAAACAGGACATGCTAGATGAAAACATTTTTCAGATTTGGAGTCAGCAAGTGAAATTTGTTCAAGTACAGATGAATGAATCCCAGTAGCGAAATGCTTGTTGACCAGTGTTATTTGTTCCCTGGTAGTTACTTGATCCGGATACCTTCTCATACTGGATCGCACAGCTCACCTCACTAGGAAGTGTCTTGAGCCTAAACTAGACAGAGTAGAACAAAGAGACAAAGGAGTATGTCATAAATGTCTTTTTATGCACACTTCTTATACCCAGAATCAGAATATATTGATTATAATTATTTTTATCATCTACATGCAATATTTATTATTTGTTACATAAAGATTAAAGGATAGTAAGTGAACCTGAACTATTGGAGAGATGTTCTCCCATATTTATCATCTCCTTGTAAAGAGCCTAGCATACATACAGAGTTGATTAGAAGATGGCACTGCAGCACTGCCTAAAACATGTAAAAAACATGTAAAAGTATATATTTATAGCTGTGCTACCCATCTACAATGGGTTGAAATCTATATAATCAATATAGACCTCAGTGTTAACATATGCAGTGCACCATCTATTAGAATGTATTTTGCAATGGATTGTAAAAGAATCAGTCTCAACACACAAAACAGGTTTGGGGCAGCCACCTGTATATTGTCCCTGGCTGCAAAAGGGCATAGAAAATATAAGAGATGTGTTCTCTTTAAGTTCCAAGACTGAAGTGATGAAGCAGTGATATGATGGTGGCTTTAAAGGCCAAAACCGGAAGTGATGTCATCTGTGCCTGGAACAGGAAGTTATGTCTTTTGTGACACCAGAACCAGAAGTGACGTCTTTCAAGGCGCCAGAACCGGGAGTGACATCATTTGATGCACCAGAAAAAATGAAAGTGACATTGTTGATGATAAATCAGACAGGTTTTCCCGTATCTGGCCTGCAGAGATAACAGAAGTAGGTTTAGCACACCCTGCCAACGCTGGCTTGGGATATTTACCTTCACTTGGTCCACTCAGCTTCCTCCTACTCACATGTGTGTGATGTGACCACCCCCTCAAACCAGACCCATCGGTTCGGGCGTACCAGATTGTAGTAACATCAGCATTGGCTTGTAGTACACTTCGACGATAAACAACCGAAAACTTGTGAAGTCTGAAGGTCCAAAACCCACCTTTTGACTTGCAAGTCCAAATCCTGGTGTAAGGCCACCCACTGTAAAGGTTCATGGTCCATCACCAGGGTGAACTCACATCCCAAGAGGTAGTACCTCAGCTGAGTAATTGCCCATTTAATTGCCAAAACCTCCCGCTCCACTGCTGCATACCTGGTTTCATGGTCCAAACAGTTTCCGACTCAGGTTCATCACAGGGTGCTCTACTCCTTTGACACTCTAGCTCAGCACGGCTCCAAGACCTGTGTCCAAGGCACCCATCTGGAGGATGAAAGGCAAAGAAAAGTCAGGTGCTTTTAATATAGGAGCAAACGTAAGGGCCTAGTTAAGGTCAATAAATGCAGTGTCTGTAGTTTCATCCCATACCACATGATTCAGTTTCCTCTTTGTAAGATTTGTCAAGGGTGTTGCTCTCTCAGAAAACTAGGGTACAAACTGTACTTTCCTCTTGGTTATCAGACGGGGCCAATTCAATATGGCATCTATCTTGGAGCATTGCGATCTGACTATACCTAGGCCCACTAGGTAACCTAAATATTTGGCTTTGACCAATCCAAAGTAGCATTTCTTCAGATTAATACGAAGTCCAGCTTGTGCCAGTGACCATAATACATCTTTAACCTGCTGTAGGTGTCCCTTCCAGGTGCTGGAATAGATGACAATGTCATCCAAGTAGGCAGCACTATGTTAATTATAGGGATGGAGCACTTTATCCACCAGACATTGAAAGGTTGCAGGATCCTCATGTAATGTGAATGGAAGAACACGATACTGCCAATGTGAACTAGGCCTGCTAAACACTGTGTTTTCCATTACAGAGTCTGTTAAGGGAACCTGCCAGTACCCACTTGTCATACAGTATCTAAGGTATTCATTAATTTGGCTTGTCCTAGCCGTTTGAGGAGGTTGTCCACCTGTGATATTGGGTAGGTATCGAATTGGGAGACTTGGTTAAGCCGATGGAAGTCATTACAAAATCTTCAACTCCCATCAGGCTTTCCAACCAATACGATAGGACTGGATCAGGAACTATAAACTTTCCTCTATCACACCTAGGTTGAGCATTCATTTAATCTCCAGCTCCACTTCTGCCTTTTTTGCCTTGGGAAGCCGATATGGATATTCTCTGACTATCACCCCGAGTTTCGTCACTATATCATGCCCAATCAGGGAGGTTCCCCCAGGCTTGTCACTCGTTACCTCTGGGACAGATAGGATAACTCCTTTGAGCTCCTGTTGCTGCAGGCGAGTCAAATTATCACTGCAGTTAAGGTTCAATTTATGAGTGAAAAGTGAGCAGGGCTGTTCGGAGGAGGGATCGGGGTCCCTTTCCTTCCACGGTTTCAGCAAACTGACATGATAAATCCACGCTCTGGGTCAAAGATTAGGTTGTGTAACTAAATAATCGACCAGACCCTTCCTCTCCTAAACTTCATATGAACCTTGCCAATGCACCAGTAATTTGGAGTGCAAGGTAGGAACTAATACCATGACTTGATCCCCTGGGCGGAACTCCGAAGGGACATACCATGGCTGTAACAATGGACCTGGGCTGCTTGCGCCTTCTCCATGTGAGCATTTAGAATGGGTAAGATCATGCTTTTCTTACTGATTGATCTTAGCTTTTTTTAATACAATACAATACAGTTTATTTTTGTATAGCCCAAAATCACACAGGAAGTGCCGCAATGGGCTTTAACAGGCCCTGCCTCTTGACAGCCCCCCAGCCTTGACTCTCTAAGAAGACAAGGAAAAACTCCCAAAAAAACCTAGTAGGGAAAAATGGAAGAAACCTTGGGAAAGGCAGTTCAGAGAGAGACCCCTTTCCAGGTAGATGGTGTCAAGCATGGGTTCCTGAGGATCGCCTTCCAGGCTCAGCCAAGATATGCAAAAACCTGGCAGGACAACAGGCGATGCCAAAGATAACTGTATCTTCTCTTCCCTAGCTCAGATCAACTGCCCATGAACGGTAACTCAGCCACATCCCTACTCAAATAAGCCATGCCCCTTAAGGTTGGGACAGTATGAAGCTGAGGGCTCATGGAGGATGGCGTTGCAGTTAATGCAACTTTGTTCCGCATGCATGAGCTTCCCGAAGCATACCCACTCAAGAGAGCTGATTGTTTAGAAAAGCTTTACTTATTTACTGCCTCTACCTTCCACATCTGGCATTGTTGGCAGGATCTGTCTGGGCAAAATGACTGAATCCAAAGACACTATGGAGATTGTCCAACAGTTGTCAGGTCAGGTCACCCAGCTGCAGATACAGGTAATTGCAGAAGCCTGGTGCAATGACGTTGAAATACAAATTGCTCGTACAAAGCCCCACACAGCTATTAGTCCTAATGCATCCCAGAGATGAATTCGAGACCTATCTGTTGATTTTTGAGAGTGCTGCTGCCCATCAGCACTGACCGCAATGAGAGATCATCAGCAAACTGCAAATGAAGCACCCTGAGGCATTTTTCATTATTGCTGAAGACTTCAATCATGCCAACTTGAAGTCAGTTCTCCCAAAATTCTTCCAGAATGTGAACTTTGCTACTAGAGGGGGAAGCTGTCTGGACAATGTCTACACGAGTGCTCCTGACACCTACAAGGCCCTACCCCGCCTCCACCTTGGCTGCTCATACCATATCAACATTTTTATGATTCCTGCATACAAGTCCCTGCTGAAGCATACTAAACCAGCCCACAAGAACATCAGAGTGTGGCAGGTTAGTGCTGTTTCAGCTCTTCAAGACTTCTTTGAATTGACAGACTGAGACATTTTCAGGGAGGCTGCTATGGATGGTGACTCCATCAATCTGGAGGAGTACATAGACTCTGTGACTGGCTACATCTTCATATGCATAGAGGATGTTACTGTTACCAAGGATGTTACCACAAGAACCAACCAAAAGCCCTGGATGACGAGAGAAGTGCACAAGCTGCTCAAGATCAGAAATGCAGCCTTCAGATCTGGAAACAAGACCGCCCTCAGGGTGCCCTCAGCTATAAGGAGAGCTAAGTGGACATATGCGCAGAGGATTAACAAACAATTCAGCAGCACCAGAGACACGTCGTATGTGGCAGGGCGTTCAGACAATTACAAACTACAAGCCCAACCCACACAGCAGCGATGGTGATGCCTCCCTTCCGGATGAGCTGAACTTCTTCACACGGTTTGAGGCGCAGAACAAAGAGCCTACATGAAAAGCAACACCTTCCTCCACTGACCAGGTACTCTGTCTCTCCATAACTGATGTGAAGAGGACTCTATCCAGAGTCAATCCACGCAAGGCTGCAGGACCTGACAACATACCTGGTCGTGTGCTCAAAGAATGTGCCAGTCAACTGGCTGTTGTCCTCACAGACATCTTCAACACATCTCTGAGCCAATCGTCAGTCCCAGCATGCTTCAAGTCGACCACCATCATACCAGTGCCGAAGAAGTCATCAGTGACATGCTTGAATGACTACCGACCAGTTGCACTCACGCCAATCATAATGAAGTACTTCGAAAGGATAGTAATGTCACACATAAAGACTATTCTCCCTGCTTTCCTTGACACTCTTCAGTTTGCATACCGCTCAAACAGGTCAACTGAGGATGCCATATGCTCTGCCCTTCACCTCTCCCTGACATATCTGGATAAAAAAATACACATATGTCAGGATGTTATTCATAGACTTTAGCTCTGCCTTCAACACAATCATCCCTCAAAAGTTGGTTGTAAAATTGGGCCTGAACACCACCCTCTGCAATTGGATCCTGGACTTCTTGACAGAGAGGCCGCAGTCATTTTGGATGGGCTGCAACACTTCCAGCAACATCACACTGAGCACTGTAGCGTGCGCGAGTTGCAGTACCAGCAAAAAGTCGGGGGGGCGCAGTGTCCTAAAAGTTGGAATGTGACGTCAGAGTCTCTGGTTACTATCTACATGTGACAGAAAGCCGCTTTGCGGATCCTACGAGATCAGTATGCGTGCTTCAATGTTTGATGAATGGTTCGAAGTGGTGAAGCAAAATGGCGACATACAGATACATTTGTGGTGCTTTTATATTCAAGTGTTGCATATTTCCAATCGTAATGACACAATACAGTACATTTTAAAAGTCTCACATACCGTCTTCTGTGTCGTCTTTTTTTCTAGTGCTTCCTCCAGTACTGACAGCAGAGGCAAACAGCAATAGGTCGCTACACTGAGCACATTAAATGTATGCTATTCCAACTCTCTGCACATTTAGAATCCTTAGATTTATACTTGATATTACTTTCATGATGAAATGCATTGAAGTATGTATGTTACATTTTACAGATAAATTGGTAATTTCCTTTAAATAATGAATACTGTTAATAATGACACACATGGGGGTGACATGGTGGCGGAGCGTTAGCGCTGCTGTCTTGCAGGGAGTCACATCGCTGATATTCCCTGCCTGGAGTTTACATGTTTTCCTGCTAGGTTTCCACAGTATGCTCCAGTTTCCTTCCAAAAATATGCAGATTTGGTTACACTAAAATGACGCCAGCGTGTATGTGTGTGCTTGTATTCACCTAGTGATGAGCTGATGCCTCGTCCAGCGATTGTTTCAGCCTTGTGCCCAATACTAGCTGAAATGGACAAATCCCTGGACTGATGGACTTAATAATTAAACATCCTTTTCAGAGATATTGCAGTAAGGTGTCATCAGAGTTTAATGGGTGTTCCAGGCAATTCACAACACAGCGAAGCCGAAAATGTTCTCCCCGTGATAATATCTCGCACTGCCACCTGGTGGATTCTTCCAGATTTACGTAAAGTACGCGTGCAAGTATAAACAGTACAACACTTGCGTAGAAGGAGCGTCTCCTGCAGCAGGCTTCGCATCGCATGAAGTATAAATCCGGCCTAAGGAGTACCAAGTTCCTTGGTGTGCACATAACTGAGGAACTTACGTGGCCACATAACACCTCATCAATAATCAAGAAAGCCCAGCAGAGACTACACTTCCTGAGGCGGCTGAAGCGAGCAAGTCTTCCCCCTTCCATCCTCACCATGTTCTACAGAGGTGCCATTGAGAGTGTTCTGACCAGCTGCATCATTGTCTGGTATGGCAACTGCAACAAATCCAACCGCAAGTGCCTGCAAAGGATAGTGAAGACAGCAGAGAACATTATTAGGGTGCCTCTCCCTTCACTACAGGACATATTTTAGTGTCCGCAAGGCCTGCAGCATTGTGCAGGACCCCTTACACCCCTCACATGGACTTTTCACACTTCTGCCATCCAAGAGAAGATACTGCAGCATCAAAGCCAGATCTGCCAGGCTGCAGGAGAGTTTTTACTCCCAAGCTGTTAGATTCCTTAACACCATGCTTCCCCCTAGGATCTTCCACACGGCCTCAACCACCGCTAAAAACAGAACTTTTATACATGCGAGCCACTGTCCTGCAAAGACGAGTGTGCATGTAGAGAAGAACTGAAAATCGCATACTGACCTTTAAGTATTTTGACACTCTTGTTATCCTTCTGCTGTGAAACATTCTGACCTGTCATTGTTTACACGTCTTAAACAACTATTATCATACACTGATAATTTCTGTATTAGCTATAGCTATTATTTATTATTTATTTATTATATTACATATCTATTGACTATATTTATGTATCTAGATTGCAAATACCATACATTGCATCAATATTCATATTGCTAACTACACGTCAATATTGCTGCTAATTCTTTGTCGTCTTTGCAAAATGTCTTGTCTTGTTTGTGTTTTAATTTTAAATTTAAATTTTAATTCTATTTTTAATTTATTATTTGCACGTCATGTTGTTACACTGTGGACCCTGAGCTTCGCAATTTCGTCTATCTGTATACTTGTATATGGTTGAGATGACAATAAAGTTCACTTTGTCTTTGACTTTGAATGGGCGCATCCACTAGCTCTGTTTTTATCGAATGAGGCACAATGTGCCTACTATGATTTGGAGGAGCACTATGCTGCTGATTACCTGAATTTAAAAAGAGAAATTTTAGCCTGCTACGGGCTTACCCTGGTCTGTCAGGAACAGCGCTATTGGGACTGGCAGTTTGGCTTTGAACGTTTGGTGATAGCCTGGGTGTTTATTTTGTGAGGCAAATTAGTTTGCTGACTGCACCCTGATGAGAACACAGTGGACCAAGTAGTGCAAATAGTTGTGGCGGATTACCTCATCCACACTCTCCCAGAGCACTTGGTGCGCCCCGTCCAAAGGCAATCCTGGGCAACAATGGAGGAACTGGTGGACATAGTGGAGCAAACACTTCACCACCCTGCTAAGTGAGGAGCCCGAAGACAAAAAGAATATCCAAGTCCCTCGGGTGCCAAGGCAGGAGACTGGTACGGGAACATCCCCTGAAAGAAGGGAATGTTCCCTGGTGCAGATCAGCTCCTACTGCTGCAGGGAGCTGGGGCACATAATATACAAATGCCCGAAGACAAAGGATATGGGCTCTCGGAGAAAGATATGGATATCTGGATGTGGCTATCCCTCTCTTGTTTCATTTTTCACACATGGTTCTAGTCACTGGAAACCCAACATTGTTGCCTGTTGCTTTGTCTCACTGCAACAATATAGTGGAAAGCAGGCTCGGCTTACCAGTATACACAGAGAGGCCTGACCACCCAAGGAAACCTCCAGAAGCAGAGAGTGGTGGTAGTGCCCCAAGCTCTATATGTCATGATAGTGGGAAGAGAAGGGCTACAAAGAAAAGTCAGCAAGGACCACCTGTACCTGCTCCGGGAGTGGAGCCTCATGGTGCACAAAGACAAACCATCCCAATGTGATACCCCACCATGCAAGCCAGCAGGTAAGTTGTGGCTACCCAGTTTAACATGAGTGATTTAGATGACAAGACTGAGGGAGATGCAGGTGTGTCATCCATGGCCCCACCATCAGAACTCTCTGCATCAGTTGGCACCACACCTAATTCCCTAGTTTCCCTGCAGCTTTAGTACCTCTCCCTGTCTGTCCCCTTCAAACATCCATCCATCCATCCATCCATCCATCCATCCATCCATCCATCCATCCATCCATCCATCCATCCATCCATCCATCGATCCATCCATCCATCCATCCATCCATCCATCCTCTTCCGCTTATCCGAGATTGGGTCGCGGCTTCCCTCTCCCCAGCCACTTCTTCTAGCTCTTCTGGGGGAATTCCAAGGTGTTCCCAGGCCAGCCGAGAGACATAGTCCGTCCAGCGTGTCCTGGATCTTCCCCGGGGCCTCCTCCCGATTAGACGTGCCCGGAACACCTCACCAGGGAGACGTCCAGGAGGCATCCTCATCAGATGTCCGAGCCACCTCATCTGACTCCTCTCGATGCGGAGGAGCAGCGGCTCTACTCTGAGCTCCTCCCAGATGACCGAGCTTCTCACCCTATCTTTATGAGAAAGCCCAGACACCCTGCGGAAGAAACTCATTTCAGCCGCTTGTATTTGTGATCTCGTTCTTTCGGTCACTACCCATAGCTCATGACCATAGGTCATGAGGAACGTAGGAACGTAGATCGACTGGTAAATTGAGAGCTTTGCCTTTCAGCTCAGCTCCTTTTTCACCACAACAGACCGTTGCAGAGCCCACAACACTGCGGATGCTGCACCGATCCGCCTGTCAGTCTCCTGCTCTATTCTTCCCTCACTCGTGAACAAGACCCCGATATACTCGAACTTCTCCACCTGGGGCAGGATCTCGCTCCCAATCCCGAGAGGGCACTCCACCCTTTTCCGGCTGAAAACCATGGTCTCAGATTTGGAGGTGCTGATTCCCATCCCAGCCGCTTCACACTCGGCTGCAAACCGATCCAGAGAGAGCTGAAGATCACGGCCTGATGAAGCAAACATGACAGCATCATCTGCAAAAAGTAGTGACCCAATCCTGAGCCCAACAAACTGGACTCCCTCAACGCCCTGGCTGTGCCTAGAAATTCTGTCCATAAAAGTTATGAACAGAATCGGTGACAAAGGGCAGCCCTGGCGGAGTCCAACTCTCACCGGAAATGGGTTCGACTTACAGCCAGCAATGCGGACCAAGGGGTCCGGTACCACATACTCTCTGAGCACCCCCCACAGGATTCCCCAAGGGACACGGTCAAACGCCTTTTCCAAGTCCACAAAACACATAGACTGGTTGGGCAAACTCCCATGCACCCTCCAGGACTCTGCCAAGGGTGTAGAGCTGGTCCACTGTTCCGTGACTAGGACAAAAACCACACTGTTCCTCCTGAATCCGAGGTTCGACTATCTGACGGACCCTCCTCTCCAGGACCCCTGAATAGAACTTTCCAGGGAGGCTGAGGAGTGTGATCCCTCTGTAGCTGGAACACACCCTCCAGTCCCCCTTCTTAAAGAGAGGGACCACCACCCCAGTCTGCCAATCCAGAGGCACTGTCCCCGATGTCCATGCGATGTTGCAGAGGTGTGTTAACCAAGACAGTCCTACAACATCCAGAGCCATGAGGAACTCCGGGCGTATCTCATCCATCCCCAGGGCCCTGCCACCTAGGAGTTTTTTGACCACCTTGGTGACCTCAGTCCCAGAGATGGGAGAATCCACCTCTGAGTCCCCAGGCTCTGCTTCCTCATTGGAAGACATATTAGTGGGATTGAGGAGGTCTTCGAAGTACTCCCCCCACCGACCCACAACGTCCCAAAATCAAGGTCAGCAGCACAACATCCCCACCATATACAGTGTTGACAATGCACTGCTTCCCCCACCTGAGACGCCAGATGGTGGACCAGAATCTCCTCGAACCCTTCCAGAAGTTGTTCTCCATGGCCTCCCCAAACTCTTCCCATGCCCGAGTTTTTGCCTCAGTAACCACCAAAGCTGCATTCCGCTCGGGCTGCCGGTACCTGTTAGCCGCCTCTGGAGCCCCACAGGACAAAAGGGTCCTGTAGGACTCCTTCTTCAGCTTGACAGCATCCCTCACCGCATGTGTCCACCAGCGGGTTCAGGGATTACCACCACGACAGGCACCAACCACCTTACGGCCACAGCTCCGGTCAGCTGCCTCAACAATAGAGGCACGGAACATGGCCCATCAGACTCAATGTCCCCCACCTTCCTTAGGACGTGGTTGAAGTTCTGCCGGAGGTGGGAGTTGAAGCTCCTTCTGACAAGGGACTCTGCCAGACATTCCCAGCAGACCCTCACAAAACGTTTGGGCCTACCAGGCCTGACAGGTATCCTCCCCCACCATCGAAGCCAACTCACCACCAGGTGGTGATCAGTTGACAGCTCCGTCCCTCTCTTCGCCCGAGTGTCCAGGATATGTGGCCACAAGTCCAATGACACAACCACAAAGCCGATCATCGAACTGAGGCCTAGGGTGTCCTGGTGCCAGGTGCACATATGGACACCCCTATGCCTGAACATTGTGTTTGTTATGAACAATCCGTGACGAGCACAGAAGTCCAATAACAAAACACTACTCGGGTTCAGATCGGGGGGGCCATTCCTCCCAATCACGCCCTTCCAGGTCTCACTGTCATTGCCCACGTGAGCATTGAAGTCTCCCAGCAGAACGAGGGAGTCCCCAGAAGGTATGCCCTCTAGCACCCCCTCTAGGGACTCCAAAAAGGGTGGGTACTCCAGACTGCTGATCGGAGCATACACGCATACAACAGTTAGGACCCATCCCCCCACTCGAAGGCGGAGGGAGGCTACCTTCTTGTCTACCGGGGTGAACCCCAATGAACAGGCTCCGACGCGGGGGCAATAACCCAAATGTTATTTCATGCTGACTGAGGCTAAATAACTAGGTTATGTGGTTGGCTGTCTGGCTGCGCCGTAAAATGGCTGCACCGACGAGAGCTCCGAGTCATCTCAGCAAAAAGTTATTATTTATTCTCTTACTACTCACTCTCTTTGTGCGTACTACTTTATCACACTTTTCTGTATGACCGGCAAACACATTTGGAATTACGTTCATTAGCCAGTTCGGATTTTACAACAGTTTTTGATATCACGGACAATTTACTGCCTGGAGTCTTCTGCTTACTTACGTGACGCCGAAGGAAAACAAAGAGGGGGAAACGCGCCGGAGTTCTGTGCCGAACCTGACAGAGAAACAACAACCCTCCTCTGCCTAGCATCCTGCTCGCTAACGTTCAGTCTCTGGACAACAAATTAGATGAGCTGCGCGCACGGATAAAGCACCAAAAAGACATCACGAACTACTGCGTTTTGGCGTTCACAGAGACATGGTTGGAGCCCAGCGTAGTCACACCAGACGGGTTCACAGTTTATCGGGGAGACAGAACGAAGGACTCAGGCAAGTCGAGGGGAGGGGGTGTGTGCTTTATGGTTAACTCTTCGTGGGCTACGGATGTGTATGTGTCTTAAAAACGCACTGCTCACCGGTTCTCGAGCTGCTGACCATTAAAGTTAGACCCTTTTACCTCCCGAGGGAGTTCAGTTCAGTTCTCCTTTCAGTTGTTTACATCCCCCCACAAGCTGATAAAGCTTCGGCTATGGATGAACTGTATGATGTTATCAGTGGACTAGAGAACGCTAACTCAGAAGCAGCATTTATTGTGTTGGGAGACTTTAACAGAGCACACATGAAGAAAGTTCTCCCTAAATACTATCAGAACATCTCTCCCCCCACAAGAGGTGATCAAACACTGGATCATTGTTACATTTTATTCAAGGACTCCTACAAACCTCTCCCTCGACCAGATTTTGGAAAAGCAGACCATTGCTCTGTATTGCTGCTGCCCGCATATAAACAAAGACTTAAACAGGAAAAACTGGTTTACAGGGACATCTACAAATGGGACAGTGAAGCTGAGGGGGTCTTACAGGACTGCTTTGAAACAACTGATTGGCAGATGTTTGAGGATGCAACTGATGGCAACATCAATGAATTCACTCTGTTACAGGATATATCAGCAAGTGCATTGACGATGTTGTCACTAAAACCTCCATTTGCATATATCCTAACCAGAAACCCTGGGTAAATGGGGAGATTCGGGTTAAGCTCAAGGTGCGGACCTCTGCCTTTGGCTCAGGGGACTCTGATGCATACAAAGCAGCCAGATACGACCTTCGGAGGTCCATCAAGAAGGCCAAACGGGACTACAGAGACAAAGTGTAGTCAAGCTACCACAGCTCTGACACCAAGCGCCTGTGGAATGGACTGTGCTGCATCACTGACTATAAAAAGAAAAACACAGTCAGTGTTCAGCCCACTGCATGTCTTGCAGACGAGCTCAACACTTTCTGTGCTCGTTTTGATGCAGCCAACAATGAACAGGTGCTATATCCTCAAGGGGGCAGTGAGTCTGTTACTCTGATCCTTGAAACGTCTGACGTGAGAAGGTCCTTCAAAAAGGTCAATCCTTACAAAGCTCCAGGACCAGATGGCATCCCAGGCCGTGCCCTCAGGGCGTGTGCTGACCAGCTAGCAGGTGTGTTCACCAACATCTTCAATCTCTCCCTGAGGCAGTCAGTGGTCCCCACTTCCTTCAAGGCATCCACCATCATTCCTGTCCCAAAGAAACCAGTGGTCTCCTGTCTGAATGACTATCGCCCGGTTGCACTGACATCGGTCATTATAAAGTGCTTCAAGCAACTGGTCAAAGGTTACATCTGCTCCTCCTTCCCCGACACGCTGGATCCTCTCCAATTTGCTTACTGACCAAACAGATCTACAGAGGATGCCATTGCGCTAACAATAAACACTACCCTCACCCACCTGGAAAGAGGAAATACATGTGTAAGAATGCTGTTCATAGATTACAGCTCGGCATTCAACAGCATCATCCCCTCAAAACTCGTCTTGAAACTTGATGACCTTGGATTGGGGACAACCATCTGCAGATGGATTTTCTCTTTCCTCACAAACAGGCCCCAGGTGGTGAGAGTCGGCAAACACACATCCTCATCACTCATTTTAAACACAGGAACGCCGCAGGGCTGTGTGCTTAGCCCCCTCTTGTATTCCTTGTTCACCCATGACTATGTTGCAAAACACGGCACAAACACCATCATCAAGTTTGCAGATGACACAACCATCATAGGCCTTATCACTGACAATGATGAGACGGCCTACAGAGAGGAGGTGCTGGCATTGAGTAATTGGTGCCTGGATAAAAACTTGTCTCTTAATGTCAGCAAAGCCAAGGAGATGATTGTGGACTATCGGAAACAGCAAGGCAGAGAACACCAGGCCATCTACATCAGTGGCGTAGAAGTTGAAAGGGTTAACAGCTTCAAGTTCCTCGGAATAAACATCACTGAGGATCTCTCGTGGACCCTTCACATAGACACTGTGGTCAAGAAAGCTCGCCAGAGGCTCTACTTCCTGAGGAGGCTGAGGAAGTTTTGCATGAATGCCAACATCACCTCAAACTTTTACAGGAGTGTGGTCGAGAGTCTGCTGACGGGGCTGCATTACCGTCTGGTATGGGAGCTGCTCTGCTAGCAGCCGGAAATCACCACTACAGAGAGTGGTGAAAGCAGCAGAGCACATCACGGGCAAGAGTCTCCCTGCCATTGAAGACATTTACCTCCATCGGTGCTTGCGTAAGACAAGCAGCATCATAAAGGACCACAGCCATCCATCACACCAGCTGTTCTCCTTGTTACCGTCTGGCAGACGATACAGGAGTCTGGCTGCTCGGACTACAAGACATAAGAACAGCTTTTACCACCAGGCCATTCGACTCCTCAACAGCAACACCTGAACACTTACATACACTTACATTACACCTACATTGCATTACATCTACATTGCACTACTCACACACAAACTGTACCTGCACACACTCTGAATACTGACTGGAACATGCATCTGCACTTTATGGAATATGCATCTGCACTTATAAAACATTATCTGTGCAATAACTGTCATTTGTACTTGCTGCTCATTCAACTCATATTGCTCTATAACTTCTTTTAAAACGTACACATTTTATTTTATATGGCTAGTCTATTTTTAACTTGTCATTTTTTAAAATTTTTTTTTACTTTATTGGATCTAGGCTGAGTGACTTGTTTTTCTTGTCATACACATTTCATTGTATGTTGACCCTGTGTTAAACTATACATGACAAATAAACCTAAACCTAACCCTAAACCTAGCAGGGGGACAGGTCAAACTGCAATGGCCCAAGATTGCTGCCATTCATGACTGGCCCTGGCCATGCACCAAAAAGCAAGTCCAAGCCTTCCTAGCATTAGCAGGATATTATCGGAGGTTTGTGTCCTGATTCTCTGAGAGAGCAGAGCCTTTGAATGATCTCATGCAAAAGAGGATGGCTGATACGGTGGCAGGAGGACCCAAAGCAGAAGCTGCATTCTGTGACTTGAAAGTCGGCTCTTATATTAGCTTCTGTATTACTTTCCCTTTCATTTTTCTTTGCTTTTTCTTCTCCAGACCAATGCCTCAGACACTGGCCTCAGCGCCACACTGAGCCAAGTTGTTGGTGGAGCTCAACACCCCATCATATATGTCAGCTGGAAACTGTTGGACCAGGAGAGATGTCATGTGGCGATTGAACAAGAGGTCCTGGCAATCACGTGGGTGGTGAAACACTTATATTACTACCTACTACAATCCCCTTCGGTGGTTACCCTCCCATTGGGATTCCAACCCCTGTGTCATCAGGTGGTTTCTGAGCCAGTTCACCATCCTCTATAGGTGAGGTATGCTCCACACCAACAGTGATAGCCTGTGATCCACCACCTCACATTGAAATCTGCCCACTCCTCTGGGGTGGGGCATGTCACACATGGGCACCTGAGGATCACCTTCCAAGCTTGGCCAAAGAGTGAAATAACCCATTGGGACAAGAGGGTGCACCAAAGCTAAACATATCTTTTCTTTTCTCTTCCCTAGGTCACAAAAACCACCCATGAAGGGCAACTCAGCCATACCCCCACTCAAATAAACCAATTTCCCTTAAAGTCAGGATGGTATAAAGCTGAGGGTTCATGGAGGATGGTATCTCAGTTAACGAAACTTCATTCAGCACCCTCAAGCTACCTGAAGAAGACCTGCTCTAGAGAGCTGATTGTTTAGAAAAGCCATTGAAGCTAAAAAGGCAGTTATTATGTCTGTTTTCAGTTGTTCCACAGTATGCTTATTTTTGTTCTATTTTTGGATGATTTCACTAAAACGGGGTGGCCCGGTTAGTGCCCCAAATTTTCTTTGGTTCAACTGGTCTTTTAATGCCTCCACCGTCCACAATGGTCATTGCAAAACATGATTTGACAGGAAACTGTATTCTTTTGACTTGAAATGGGCTAAGTATAAATAATGAAAATTTGGGGAATAAATGCAATTTCTCATCTAGTACATCACGTAAAAATGGTAGCTTCAATCACATTTGAATGTAATGTTTTGATCTGTAATTAGAACATTAGAATAATCTGGACGAGAACAGGCCATTCAGCCCAACAAAGCTCACCTAATGTATGTCATTTGTTCCAACATGGGCAATGACAACTAGATCCACCCCTGCACTGGCAAAGAGATTATCAACCTTTCCTAGGGAGGTCTTCTACCTGTGCATCTGAAAGGCAACACATTGTCTGAGACTCTGTCTCTGGAGCAAACCTGAACTTCAATTTCCCTAATGAATGAGTCCTCCACTATCACAACCTCTCTCTTTCTGGGGATTGGTTTTGAAGTGGCCCATTAGGGCTCCTCAAGCTTGCCTATCACCACAAAATCTTCAGAGACACTATCCAGGTTCACAAAGAACTGAAACCAATTTGACAGTTCCAGTTCTGGGGATTAGGCTCCCCGAAATTGTACACGCTTTTTGTTATGCTTTTTGACCTTGATCCACGTATCTCTACCTGTCTGGTGTGCAGTCACCTCCCACAACACCACTGGGGTGCATGCTATCTCTCTGCAAGACTCATAGGCCAGGCCCGTCAATTCTATACTACAACCCAGGCCAGCCACCTCTTCCTCTAGTTCAGTGATCCTGAGCTCAAGGTGCTGGATCAGCCAACATCTCCTCCAGTTAAAGCATTCAAGGAAGACTGGCTCCTCCAAGCCATCCTCCAAAAAGTAACATCCAACAGGACTTGAATTGTATTGGCCTCATTATTAAATTTTGGCTTTGAATTACTACAACTGCTCAGCCTGTTATTTCATTAAATTTAAATGATTTAACTTAAATGATTAAACTGAAAGTGGGCGGCACCGTGGCGCAGTGGGTAGCGCTGCTGCCTCGCAGTTGGGAGATCTGGGGACCTGGGTTCGATTCCCGTGTCCTCCCTGCGTGGAGTTTGCATGTTCTCCCCGTGTCTGCGTGGGTTTCCTCCGGGCGCTCCGGTTTCCTCCCACAGTCCAAAGACATGCTGGTTAGGTGGATTGGCGATTCTAAATTGTCCCTAGTGTGTGCTTGGTGTGTGGGTGTGTTTGTGTGTGTCCTGCGGTGGGTTGGCACCCTGCCCGGAATTGTTTCCTGCCTTGTGCCCTGTGTTGGCTGGGATTGGCTCCAGCAGACCCCCGTGACCCTGTGTTCGGATTCAGCGGGTTGGGAAATGGATGGATTAAACTTAAAATGAAAACTAAAAAAACAGATTAAAGAACTTTGACAGTTATGTTACTCCTTCTGGCCCCTTAAGCTCCTGTAATTTTCTCCCCCTCAACTATGTACTGTTTGTCCTTCTATCAGATAATCTCTATTTTTCTTTGTCTGCTCTCCTAACTTTGTGCTCCTGTTACGAACTGAGAAAAGTTTTGAACTCACACCTTTTTCTATTCCTTCATTTTATTGGACCATTACGTTGTCTACCTCTTAATTGCTCTAAATTCCTGACTGCTAAGAACTGTTCTATCCACTAAATGTTTTACACTTTTCTTTCTTCTTAATAAAAAAACTCATTTACTGAAAATATACCACTAATTATTGTGACTAATCAGTACTTCCTTGTTAGATGCTGGTCAATGTACTGCAGAGCGTCTTTCTTTACTGTGCTGAAGTCAGCCACCTACCTGTATTTAAAATAAATGCTTTCTTTGCCTTGGTGTTTCTAACAGTGTGTGTGTCATTGTCTTGCAGCAAAAGCACTCTTTAAGACAGCAGTCCCTGCCGCTTTGGTTGAATAGCAGGCTTCACATTGGTCTCCAGCAAGTCACAATAATTTTCACTAGTGACTGTAGTACCCCTCGGCATGTAGTGTTCGACAATAACTCGGGTGCACGAGTGGTTGCAAGGACAAGACAAAATCTTTTATTCTGCTGGAATCCAAGCACTTCCAGGCAGGTGGTGCGAGTGCATTGAGAAGGGTGGAGACTATGTTGAGAAATTACATTATCAGTTTTATTAAGGTTGTTCCATTTTCTAATAAATCCCATTTTCTAACTTTAGCTTGACTGCTCCTCATACCTTAACTTGTTACAAACAGCAATGACATTTTCAGACTGCACATTTATGTGGCCCGTTCAATGCATTTAATGTTTTTAATTCTGGTGTTCTTTTCTTCCTGTAAATTACTGTGACCTCTTTTTGGGTAGAGGAAAGAAGACATGTGAGTTCTTAATGTAGAGAACAAAGGAAATAACGTTTTTGAAGAAGTGAGGCTCAAAACAGGAGAGAAGTAAAGTTTGTACAGAAATGAACAGGTGAAAGGAAATAATATTATGAAGCATGCACAGTGTGAGGCACCATTTAAATGAGCTGCAGTAGTATCTAAACTGACTAGAGGATGTCGTTGCTCCTGGCTTGTCCTGGACCTGGGTATGCCACTTCCTCTTGTACTTCTTCCTCTTTTCCTTTTTGCTTCTGACAAAGCAACACCTACAGTATGCTGACAGACGCACTGCCTGACACCAGCACTTCAGCTTTACAGTGCTCATGCTAAGCATGCCTTGAACTTAAACTTTCCTCCTTGATCCTGTCTTTATCTTATCCAGGAGACATCCCTTCTTCAGACATCTACTCCCCCATTGGTCAGTGCTGCTCTTCATGTACCTGCGTTTTGCCTCTGCTGACCATTTTCTATTTGCATAAACCTGCAAACCCCTAATGTCCAAATGACAATGTGTGTCTCTCAGCATCATCTCAGTGCTGACCTAAAAAAAGGACGCAACACGTTAGCATAGTCTACTTGTATTAATACAGCCTAAAGTATTATTATCAATAAATATCAACATACTCTTGCATGAATAAAGTAAAAAGAACCAAAGAAAGTAAGGGAAGGAAATCAAGTAAATACATTATCCAACATCCAACAATATCCAGAATAAGCATTGTATAATACAAAAATCAACAATAGCGTAGTTATAAAGAAACTGAATTACAAGGTGAAAAGAAGACACATTTGTATACAGTAATACCAAAGTCCAAAAATAATGACTGAACATCATTAACAAGTATATACATTTATTTTGTAACAGACGCTATAGAATCCCAATTTTAAATTTAACAGGGAAGATACGTCTCATAGAGGAAAATAAGGAACAATGAATATAAGGGTGTACATAAATATGCAACTACATACAAATAAATCACACACAAAATTATCAAAACTAGTGAACCTATAAGACAAAATATTTTATTGAAAGGACAAGGGATAAAATGATAAATGAAAACAAAATAAAAGAATATGAAATGGGTATAAGAGACATTAAAAACAACTTTTAGTTCAGGACACGAAAATAAAGTCACTTTGGTTGCTAGTCTTTCATTCAGTGGTGTTCAAAGGGAAAAAAAGGAAGCAGGAAGACCCAGGGTACAAAATCTATATGTATCCTGAAATCCCCCGTCCTCAGGGGGTGTAATTGGGCCAAATAATGTTTGCCAAGATATGTTTTCCAAAAGGAATAGAAAAACAAGCAATGTTATATAAATTGGAATAGTGTAAGCTATCAAGCAAAGGACACATTTAAACTTAAAACCTACCTGTATAAAAAAAGTTAGGCATGTTGTAGGTGCCATGGAGGAAGGACAGGCATCCTGGCCAGGATGGAGGACGGATTCTTGCCTGGTCAGGAGGCCATAAGGAATGGACTGGGGAACAGGCATACTGGGAGCAGTTCATTCTTCCACATGACAGTTGTCAGTGCTCCTCAGGGCTGAACCCAATTAGGACACCTGCAGGTTAGCATGGAACAAGAGTCGGGAAACACAGCCCTGTCAGGGGTCTTTGGTTACCGTCAGAGGGTGCTGCCAGGGGTGGACTACACTGGTTTCCACATGACCTGGAAGTGTTTCAGATAACCTAGGTGTTCTAAACAGTTTCTGGGTCAGATTCAAAAGGGAGCTTGCAGCCTCACTTGATGGATTCAGTGTCGGGAGGCAACATAGGAGGTGGAAGAAAATAATTTGTATTTGTGTATTGTGTCTGGTGTTTGTACAAGAAAGATATTGAAGACAAATAAATACCTTTTATTTGAACCTGGAAATTGTGCTTGGGCATTATTGTGGCTGTGGTTTGGAGCTCAGTCACACGTGCCACTTGTTACTTTGAATAATGCAGCTAAATGGGGGATTTGTTAAGTTCAAATTCAGTCAGTATTTAGACTGAAAAAATGTTATTTTTATACAGCAAAGAAGGTAGGAATTTTGCTTATTAATTGACAGCACGTTTGCAGTGACAGATTTGGCAGATGCATAGCACGCAGTCAATGTTATCAAGTGAACCTACGTTACATGTATACACTTAGTTTTAATCAGATTATTACTACTGATGTTTCAACGTGAGCATTGCCGCTTCTCAGATGACATTCCTGTCACATTATTATGAGGAACTTGTCTATTTTAAATGCTTCATTGATAGAAAAAACACGCAGCGCAGTCATCTTAATATATTTAGAATTATGCAGTATTGCAAAATTTTGAACAAGGGATTTCCATCTGAGTGTTTACTTTGCAGTGGTGAGTTGGTCTAGCAAAGGACTAGCCATTGAGTGGCTGATGTTTGTCTAACACATGGCTGTAAAACTGATAATGTCATTCACTGTTATCCTATTCATTGTTCCTTATCTATATCATCCTGGGAGATTGTAACATCAACATTTATATTCCTAGTAAGTGTTCAGAAATTGTATTATTTGTTCATGGCTTTCTTCTTTTTTCCTACATGTTTCTTAATCTAATTTAAAGCTTTGACTTTCAAAGATTTATTAATGTTTGGCATTAGTATTATATCCTGTATTATTAATACCATTATTGCTTTTATTTCTAATGTATTCTTTTGACTATTTTTGAAGCACTTTGACAACTTTGAAAGATGCTACAGGAACAAAATGTATTATTATTATGATGATTATTATTATTATTATTATTATTATTATTATTATTACACAGTGCCATGCGTTCAGGTTTGATTGCTAGCTTGGTCTGTCTCTGTATGGAGTTTGCATGTTCTCTCCAGGCCTATTTAGACTGAATGCATAATTTCAAAAATTTTATAGCTGGACATTAGAAGTCTGTCATCAAAGTCTCTCAATTGCCAAAATCTGTTTATTCCTACATTTGTTAAATGACATTCACCAAGTTTACGCTCACAGTGAGCTCTCCAATATTTTATATGTTGCTTATTAAGTGAATGATCTGAGATGTTACTGTAATATATGTTCAGTATTTAATGTAGATGGAATTGTAATGGCTGACCCACTCGTCTGGAATGGCAGCTATACCACCAAGACCTGTGGCCTGGCAAATTGAGGAATACTCAGACCAGACAATCTGTACCTCTTCCAAATAGCTTCCCCAATCGACGGTTAAGTAAGCAAAAGCAAACAGTATGTACAATAATAAGGAGTATATATATATTGATGGTGAAAAAAGAACAAACAATAAAATGATATACTGTATATATTTCACTCCCTCCAAAGCCCCGCACACAACACACACTTGGAGAATGAACAGCACTATGAAATGATCAAAAGGTACAAATGAATATACAGTACAAACCCTTCGTTGACCCTACACTGAACATGAAACAAGTAAGACACACAGAACACTCGAAAACAAATATAAAATTCCAAAAGATTAAATGGAGGATGAATAGTGATTGTGAACCTTGTTCCGCTTGAAAAGCATCCTACGCCAATTATACACAAATGCAATTGATGGCTTGCTTGTCTCCCAGACAACAAGAAACAGTCTCACCGTACTTATCCTCAGTGCGTCGGCGTAGTCCAGAACCCTGGGGTTTTGCATTGCAAAGGTGAAGTTGTTTGGCGTTGAAAGCAGCAAGTAGAAAAAGGTGTAAGTAATCTTGGCTCTGCAATGAAGTGTCAGTATAGTAAAATGGGATCCTTTTTTCTTTTCATCCTTAAGTTTAAATAGTAATGACATGGATGCAATTGGTGGGTTTGACAGGGGAAACTAACATGAGGGGTCACGGTTCCATGGTGTTATCCTCCTGGGGACAACATTTACATAGACACACATAGACCATATAAACAGGACAACGCTATGAAAGACGTGACTCAGCACAGCACATATTTAAGCACTGCTACAGTATACATGTAGAAATTCAGGATGTACATGGAAAGACTTTCATCTCTATTTCTAATGTTATTGTTTGTAGTGGTCGAGGAGACACTAAGATTGTCCGAAGACTGTGATTTGTTTATTTTATTGTGGGGACCACAGGAACACACCAAGCCTTGACCTGACACACACGTACACACACACACACAGAGTCACTGTTAATAGCACAATGAATACTGTGCCCTGTAGGGGGCGCTCCAGTTCCCCAAATACCCAACACAGACTGACACCGCCACAAGTCCAGCACAAAAAAAGGCTTTTATTTGGGAAACTCTTCCCTGAAGCATTTCCTTAGCAATAAAGCACAGTACAAATGCACAGCACACAGCAATACTTCTATCTTTCTCTCTTCCTCTCTGCTTCCACTCCTTGAGTAGCAGCAGCAAGCTTCTTTTATGTAATACCCAGGAGTACTTCCAGTGTCCCGTAAGTATGGCCCAGAAGCACTTCCGGGGTATTACTTGAGGTGGAAGCGTGACAAAGTAGGGCTCCCCAGTCCCTGTGGCACCCTCTGCTGTTCAACAAACTCCTGTTATCAGTAAGTCCTGTGGGAATCCGTGGCACCACAGAAACCCAGGTGGGCTGCTACCTAGTGATCTTTGGGAGGTAATGCCCTGTGCACACTCTCTCCCTATGAAAGTGTCCCAGCCTGGTAAGGGTCCTGGCTGTCTGTCACAATAGATAATTAACAATGAAATATATCAATCAAATAATGAAAAGAATATACAATATAACCAAAGACACACACTGAACGCAAAGGCCCTCCCCAGCTCTTCAACAGACTGACAGCAAACAATAAACGCTAACAACAATATCCAAAACAGTCCAGTGTAGCAGTGTATTAACATAATTTAAATACTGATTTCAACAGTAATTAAAAAAAATAAGCAATATAAGAATTCCCAGAAAATAATACATTTCAAAGTATCAAAATGGGTAGGTGACATGTAGTCCACACCAGGAGATATCCATCCATCCATTATCCAACCCACTATATCCTAACTACAGGGTCACGGGGGTCTGCTGGAGCCAATCCCAGCCAACACAGGGTGCAAGGCAGGAAACAAACCCCGGGCAGGGTGCCAGCCCCCCGCAGGGTGCGCACAATACACACACACACACACACACCAAGCACACACTAGGGACAATTTAGAATCAGCAATGCACCTAACCTGCATGTCTTTGGACTGTGGGAGGAAACTGGAGCACCCGGAGGAAACCCATGCAGACACGGGGAGAACATGCAAACTCCACGCAGGGAGGACCCGGGAAGTGAACCCAGGTCTTCTAACTGCGAGGCAGCAGCACTACACACGGCGCTACCGTGCTACCCCCAGGAGATCTAAAAAAATAAATATAAAATAAGAGTATATGTGTATGGTTATTTTGTTGTTCACAAAGGGAATCTCAAAAATATAAAAAAAGCATTTTAGGAATTAAATAACCATAACAAAAGACATAAGTGCACAGTTGTTATTCGATTCTTCATTCCTTGATTATACTGGAAGCCCCACACTGTCACAACATCAGGAGAAAGTGGAGTTCTGTTGAAGACAGCAGTATTGTATGTATGAAGTTCCCAGGTACAACATGAATGATATACAGTTTGACAGCTAGAAAGAAAACTTTGTTTTTACACTGGCAAACCTTTTTGTGAATAAAACAATACTAATAAAATGTAACAAAAACTAAAAGTTAATTACTGAAAACTTAAGCTAAATAAAAGCTAAAAAAGAACAAAAAAAACCTAAAGTTATAAAATGCTATAAAACTAAATGAAAACTAAAAATACCACGAAATACTAAAATTAGAAAATGACAAAACACTAAAACTAAATAAAGATAAAAGATAAAATCTAAAACTAAAAGATATTTTAAAACTAGAAAAGCACTGTGAGAAACCTCCACATAGGCATAATTTTAAGTCCACAGACAAAGATTGGACCAAGATTCTATTCTGACATTCTGCATTGTCTTAACATTAGCTTCACATTACTTATTATTTAATAAACTGTGTATTCCAGATAAATGCATTTTACAAAGTTTGATTTTTTAAAAATATGTCTTATTTGAATCCTTAAAAAAATCATCAACATATATATTACTAAGCTTCAATATTTTCATTGGGCTGAGAATTTTTGTAGAAGCTTTCTAACTCAATATGTAAAGAAGAAAACATTCAGTGCATGTTTTAGATATCCTTGGAAAGAGAACTTGTTTAGGCTTGGCTCAGAGAGAATTTCGTTTACCTGTTTAGCCGGTAACAATTATGCAGTAACAGCAGTAGCTTGACTGGAATGCAGCTAGATGAGGCCCATGGTAGAGGATCTGGTTTACTTGTCAGGCAGGTGTGGGCTGTGCAACATAAAAAAATATGTACTCTAGGTGCTTGCTACACATTCCACAGAGTCAGCTTACTTGGATACATGCTGCCTTTGTGCAGATAAAAGGCAGGTAAGTGAATGACATACATCTGCGCAATAATATCAATAAAACACAAATTTCAGTTATACATCTTTTACAGAAAATGTCAGAATCAAACTGCCTGGCTTTTTACCCAAAAGGAGAAATAGTCTATAGTATACTATATTCTTGCATCTTCTGATTACAAAAGTGTGCTACAGAGCACATGTTCATAAATATATCTGCTTTTAGATTTATCATGAAGACAGCTACCAGTGTCAGGGCTAAGTAAGGAAACTCCTGGTATAATCCTTCGAGACCTAAATCGAATGACTCCAGGTGTCCCCTGTTGCCCAGAGTCCCAGGTAAACCTCAGGTTAGCTGTCTATTCCAGTGCATATAGCACACAGTGAGTGAATTTACATACAGACACAAAACCAGCATAAGGGGAGTAACCCGTTTAAGACAGAAAAACCTGTTTACATGCACAAGGCCAATTATAGAGTACTCTTTTGGGAAAATGCTCAAACATCATTAAACTGCACAAAAAACAATTAAAAGTCATCATCAGCCACTGAATCCAAAAGAGCCTGTGAGAATTTTCTTGTGTTTTGTAAATAATCCTTCATGAGCTGTAAAGTAAATTACACCCATCTCCTTTTTACATACAAGCTTAAACAAACAAGTCAGCCCAAAACCCCAAAAATCAAAATTTCTAAGCAAATTCAAAATCCAGAAAATCATTAGCAAGTGTCATGTGTTTATTATTTCTCAGATTTTAATGTATTGTTTGTTATGTTTATGATTTACTAGCTTTGAATTGAGTCTTTAAATTTGCACCCATTCTGTCTGTTTTCTGGCTGGAACAAAAAGCTGTTTTGCTGTTTGGGTGTAAATAACGTTTAATTTCTTGTGTTTTTCTACTTCACTTCATTTGCAAACATGAAGTCTTTGCTGTTTGAAATGGTGATTTATATTACATTTTAACTAATACTTATGGATAATTCTGATTGCTTACTTACTTATTTCATTAATACCTTGCATTTGTTAAGAGTGTACATAATAATTACATTTTAAAATTTTATTTCTATATACAGTGCACTATTTCAAGATTTAAACATGTGTATGTGTTGTGGGAGAAATGGGACAGAATGTGATTAAAGTGTTGTGATCTCAGCAGTATTAATCTGGAAAGGGGAAATAGACTCCTTAATGGAGTTTCATCAATTCTTAAATTATTGCAACCCTAATTTAAAATTGTGTACTTCATTATAACAGATGAGAAATATCGTCTTTAGTGTTTCCGTTACATACTGAAACAGTGTTTCAATTTTCCTTGCCTCTAGATAACATTCTTGGATAATTTTCCTGTTTCACAATTCTTACTTCTTCAGTGCATTTGTACAGACAAATAAGAGTTTTTTATATTATAACAAGATATGAAACAAAGATTTCTGGAGAGAGAATATTCTAACGGGCAACGAGCAAATGGGCAACTTATGCAAATAGAGATGTGTTCCTTGTTTCTAAGAAATTTCAAAAAGACACAGAAAAACCAGTATGCATGCTGACCTATTCACAATACGCTAAAAAATTCCTCTTGTTTGCTTTTCCTGTAATTGGAACATCCAGGACATTGAAGTAAACACCTGACACACTACATTAAAATCTCCATGAAGAGTTTTGTCTCTTAAAGAAGGACAAATCCAATAAATATGGTGCAGTTGATCCATGTACAAAAATGGAAATGTTAATGCTCTCACTGGTAATATCAACCTTAAGCATATATTTAATTCCAATTCCAAAGGTGTTATTTATTTGGTATTTTTGTTCATGTCACTCCAGTACATAGGAAAAATGTTCCAGAATGTTAAAACGTGTATTACAGAAAGTAAACAAGCATGCAGTCCGCAATATGCAACATTCAGTTTAATGGCATGTTACAGAAAAACAGCTCTGACTGGTAGGGGGGCTACAGCCTCCCATACCTCAGACACAATAAAGCCCAAACACACTTTATGCTCAAATAAAGGGTTTTTAATGAGCCACAACGCCTTCTTCACAAGAATAACCAACACAAACACACCAAGCACAATTCTCCTTCAGCAGGACTCTTTTTCAGCCCTTAGGGACTCCCAGTCCATTTATTATGGCCTCCAGGCTGCGCACGAATTTGCTCTCAATCCTGGTCAGAATGCCTGTCCTTGCATATCTCCCCCCTCAGCTGAGCTTTGTATCGTTCAGTATCTGTTCCCACCAGGGGGTAAAGAGCAATGCAGAGGTGGTTGTGTGCTGTCCAATCCCAATGCCTGTTCTCTGCATGTTCTCTGCATGAAGAAAAAAGAACACAGTCAGTAGCTGCACTATGCTGCAGACAATTTCTTCCCTGTTGTTGCTCTACTCTCAGTTTCTCAACCCGAGAGTTACTCTGACCCGATAGGTCATTGCCAAGGACAGTGACTCCATCAATGTCCCAACCCTTGGCACTCAAAAAACTGCCCTCTTTACTTTCTAAAGCAGAGAGGGAACTGAATAGGGTCCTTCCCCTCTGGTGTTTTATTTTTTGAGCAGCACCCTACTCTAGCTTGTCGCCAATTGAGGTGGCCAAAGTATGCAGGGAAACACACATGACTTTGGCAGGCATTCCTGATCGGTTACCTCCATTTTGTTGGGAAACTATTTCATTTTAGATAGATTGCCCATTTTATTTTGTGACCTTTGAACGATTTCGGACCCTCTGTCAGTTAAAGATAAAGCCTTTACCGTTTGAGTGCGCTTTATTAAAGTATGAGAATGTTTTTGCTGATATCATTAGCACCACAGAAGCAAATGCTACAAAGTTCCTTTCACTATTGTCCGAGACCCGTCACACTGCGTCCCTATCTGTTTTCCCATTTGGACTTTGGTGTTCTAGATAGCAGCCTTCACGACCTGAGGTCCAAACATTGGGGGCCTTTTTGGCAAAATTGTCAGATTGAGTGTCACTTGATTCCCCTTAGTGTTTTTGGAAATCACGTCACACTGTGTTCACTTATGTTGTACCATACCGGAAATGCTTACCTCTATAACCAAATCCACTGTTCCTTCCTCCATGGCACCTACACATGGTTCAATTTAAGTGCCTTTTCATTGAAGTTTATTTGAAATTTCCTGCCATTCACTGACAGTGGGGCTTCTGTGACTGATGGTCAATTTTGGCAAGTGAAATCCACAGAATAAGTCATTGACAAGTAATGAGGCTTTGTTATTCATTTTCTGTTCTAGAGAGGAAAGGTGACTGGTAGATGTAAAGACCAATGAAATCCACAGATTCAGATGCCAGCAGCGATGGATTTCGTACATGAGCACAATGCTTGTTCCTGACCAAATTTATGTTTTAAATAATATGTAATAAATATATCAACTACTGCACACTCACATGTACACTTTGCACAAAGACTAAGGTAGTGAACTTACAAAAATTAGTTTAATTTTTGTTTTATTTTTCCCATTTTCATTTAGTTTTAGTTTTCAGACAGCTTTTTATTTTAGTTTTATTTAACAAAATGATTATTTTTTGTCGTTAATGGCTTATTTTGTTTTTGTTTTAGTTCATGAGAATAACACTGGTTTCTCCCAATACTCCCAGTTTCTGTACATATACCAAGAACTTCTAGGTTAGGTTAAGTTGCTGGCCTATTGTGATTTAATATGGCGGTGTGCCTTCTGGGCCCCATAGTGGATTAAGCTGATTTAAATAGACAAAAAGCAAGATGATTGATCACAACACATTTTTGACTCTTTAAGATACTTCACTATAAGACTAGCTGAAGTATATATTCATATATTATATAGTATATTTTAATTAAAAGAGCTTTCTGTGGATGATTTTGTGTTGTGACACAAATACCAAAACCTTTGCAATGACAAAGAAAAAATAAAATTAAGTGTGATTTGAAGCTACAAAGCACACAGTGTATTGCAACAAATGTTTCCTAAAAATGTGCACATTAAAGGCAGGACTCTGTACATAAAAACATCATCTTCATCAAAATCACAAGCTGCCATATACTGTAAGCCCTATAGAATGAGTGGGTTCAGAAAATCGATGGTTGGATGCATTAGTTTTTATTTAGAATCTTACAAAATGTTACAAAAATGTAACAGCTTGTTTAGTGTTTTCAGGGATTGCCAGTGCATATCAAAAATTCAGGTCTGTGGTGTTGCGGATCGACAGCTCCCGTCAAAGGCCAGTTTTAAATAAATAATCGCCACACTTGTGGCTTAGTGAGGGGGCCTGGTTGTGTGGCTGAAGCTGTTCTCAGGGTGAGTCGTGATGTGGGCGTTTCTCACCTAAGTGCACAGGTGAGAAACCATCTGCATCCGTGATTGTTTCCGGGGCTGCTGATTTGCCACAGCTGCCACGTCCTCTTCATAAATAGAAGTGTGAGGCGGCTAAGGAGGAAAGAAAAAGAGCAGGAAGCAGGAGGAAAAAGCCGGTGTGAGCAAGTGAGTGATCGCAGGCTGGCAAGCAGCTGGACAGTAAGCCCTAGCAGGGGTGTCTGGCCAACACCTAGGGCAGTTGGAAGTGGTTGTTCCCACAGAGTATTTTATGGAGAAACGAGAGTGACCGACAGTAGGACAGCTGGCCGTGTAAAGCCGAGTAAGCAGCAGGAGTCGGGAGGCTTGGGCGGTGAATTCCCTGACGTGTGTGTCCTGGTCGTTAGGGAAGCCAAGTCTCGGTCTGGAGAGTGTACGACTGAAGCCAGGCATCGGGAGGCCTCCAGACCAGATGAGTGGAAAGAAGGTCAGCTGCTGCAGAGGAGCAACTCTCCTGTTGCAGGGCCCAGATGGGAGAAGGAGGGGAGCCTCCAGGTAAAGAAGACGCCGGGACTGCTTTATTTTTAATAAAAGTACTTTCCACTTTTGCACCATCCCCTTGCTCCATTGTTGTGCCTCACTGCCGAGCTCATCGGTAACATTACCGATGGTGAAGGGTTCAAGGGCTCCCAGAAGCTGAAAGAGAATGTGGAGCGAACCCGCATCATCATATTTTGGTGGCAGCGGTGGGATGAGCTGGCAGTGGGGACATAAGATCTGGAGACAGAGCAGCAAGCGGGATTGGTGACAGACTTTTCATGAACCCACAGACCCAAGCCGGAGGAGGACATTTTCAAAAGGACAGAGCTTTTTTATGGACATTTATTTATTGATTGTTTTTATTTGTCATTTAAAAGTTCTTATTCTTTTATGTCCTGTTTTAAAGGGGGGCTTGGGTTGGTGTTAGTATGGGATTTGTTTTAGTGCTTTTATTTATTTAATGATCTTTGATGCACCGCACTTCTTTATTTGGATACTTTGATTGTTGTTTTGTTTATTTTTAATAAAAGCACTTTCCACTTTTGCGCCATCCCCTTGCTCCATTGTTGTGCCTCACTGCCGAGCTCATCGGTAACATTACCGACGGTGCACGGTTCAGGTTCAAGGGATCCTGAATGGACGATGGGAGCATGCAGCAAACATGCATCATCACATTGTCAGGTCAGGTCAGATCTTGGGTATGACTTTAAACTGCATTCCATCCTACAGGCGGTCTTCCAACTTGCAAGAAATCATTGGAGTTAGTGGCAGGATTGGTAATCCAGCCACCATGAGAAAAACTTCACGCAACTCTGAGACAACAGAAATGACTCCTTTCTGCTCTCCACAGGAGTAGCTCTGCTGCAGCCGCCCATAGGAAGAAAGCTTCTCGCATTGTGAAGGGGATGGGGGAAAGCCCTCCAGAGCCCTATCCCCAGAAGAGTCAAAACCATTGGAGAGGTAATGGGGTCAGGCCTGTCGAAGATCATAACTGGTGTGGTGCTGAGGTGTTGCCCGCTGCACTGCAGCACTCGGGTCCCAATTTGAGGCACCCATCCGGGTAGATGCGTGGAATGCCTTGTCTCTCTGGCATGACGATCATCTTCCTCTGCTGTTGGATGTAGCTGCGTAAACTCTGTCTTTCAGTGGCAATACTCTCTGAGGTGCGAAGAGCTGGGACTGTCCAGACCTCTGTAGGTGGGTACACCTTTTATTGGTCTGGTCGCTCTGAATGCTGTCATACTCAGGGAGTAGCTGTTGCTGTAGCAGATTGGCTTCTTCCAATGGTGTCTGATGTCACTCCTTTCGACGAGTGTATTATTAGACTCAGATTACGGAACCCTCTGGGTTCCTTGTCTGTTGTTTCAGTTTATGCTCCAACCGGGGTAAGTGATGTTTCTGTGAGGGAGACATTTTATTCGCAACTTAATGCAGTGGTTGATGGGTGCCCGCGAGGGGACACTCCTCTGGTCATGGATGATTTCAATGTAACCTCTAGCACTGACAGAGATGGCTATGAGGATTGTCTCGGTCCCCATGGGTCGGGTGACCATGGTCAGGGGCTGCGAATCGCTGGATCCTGGTTCCAGCACCCTGAACTGCATCATTGGACTTGGTACTCCAATACTGGTGGTGTGGTGAAGGAGATCAATTACATCCTTGTTGGCAGACACTGGAGGCTCTTACAAAACTGCAGGGTCTACAGAAATGCCCAGTTTGTGAATTCTAACTACAGTCTTGTTGTTGCTATTCTGAAGATCCAGCTTAGGTCCAGTAGATTACCACCAACTAGAAGAATGAGGCTGAACCTGGCCAGACTCCAAGATCAGGCTGTTTCTGACGAGTTGTCAAGCGGTTTGTGTGAGGAACTTACAGATTTAGCTGCGACTGCTGATCCTAATGTGATGTGGGAAACCTTCCATGACAAGACCCTGAAGGTTGCAGAGGGTTATATTGGTGTTACCAGTGTTCCCAGAAGGTGGTGTTTCATCGCGTAGGGCACTCTGGATATCATTGAGAGGAGTCACAGTGCATGGCTTGATGGCAACTCAGGTCTGTATTGGGAACTGAGAAGGACAGCTGTGAGCGCTCTGAGGGCGTTTGTTAGAGGAAGCTGTGAGCAAGTAACACACCATCTATGGTCTAATGACACATGTCCTGCTTGCAGAGGAATCGAAGCATTACATACATCTAAATCTGTTCTTCAGAGAGTCACAGTCAGGGTAGCTTACGGATGACACTGGAGTTGTCATTGGGCTGGCTGCTTTGAGCAGCTGTTTAAAGCTGATCTTCTGGCTAGGACATTGGATAACTCTGGGTCCATAGTTTTTGAAGCTGATCCTCCAATTAGCTGTGAACCACTCAATCTCACTGAGATTGCACAGGTGGTGAACAACCTGAGGGTAGGGAAATGTGCAGAGATCTGTAGTGTCCAGGGTGAACTTCATGAGGCTGGTGGTACGGCTATCCTCCTGGCACTGCATGCAATCTTTGCTTCCATTTGGGAGACTATTATCATGCCAACTGACTGGAAAATGGGATTGTCCCTATTGTTCCCTGGAAAGGGAAGTGTGATTGCCTGAATTGCGACAACTACAATGGGATAGCACTGCTCTCTGTGCCGGATAAAGTTCCTGCTGGTGTTGTCCTCAATAGGATCTATGACCACTTGCTTACCTACCAGTGACTGGAGCAGTCTGGTTTTACGCCTGTCTACCATTGACCACATCCTGGCACTGAGTTTTCTCATGGAGCGCAAATGTGAATAATTCTTTGCAGCATTTGTCGATTTTTGTAAAGTGTTCAAATCGGTTGATCGAGCTTTCCTGTGGGACATCCTGAGACTTTGAAGGATCCCCTCACCTGTACACTGGTACTGTAAGTGGAGTGCAGAGTGCAGGCAGAACCTCTGTGTTTCTCCCAGTTGATTCTGGTGTTCGTCAGAGGTGTGTTCTTGCTCCTACTCTGTTCAGTGCTTGTATGGACTGGGTGTTGGGCAAGGTTGTGGGGTCCAGCGGCTATGGGGCATCTGTTGGAGAAGAAAGATTCACTGATCTTGACTTTGCTGACGATGCTGTGATCTTCACAGAGTCAAAGAGAGTCTGATTGGGGTACTTGAGAGACTGAGTGAGGAGTCTGAGTGTCTGGGCTTGCGAGTGTCCTGGATAAAAACCAAAGTCCAGAACTTTAATGACCTCTTTGTCACAGCCATCAGCAGTGTGTCTGTCTGTGGAGAGAGTGTCGACCTTGTCGAGAGATTTACTTACCTTGGCTGTGACATTCATGTCTCTGGTGACTCTTCCTACGAAGTCAGTAGACAGATTTGGAGAGCATGGGGGGTTATGAGGTTGCTGGAAAGGGGTGTGTGGTGCTTCCGATATCTATGCAAAAGGACGAGGGTCCAAGTCTTTAGAGTCCTGGTCCTTTCTGTCGTACTCTATGGTTGCGACACATGGATGCTATCCAGTGACCTGAGACAAAGACTGGACTCCTTTGGTACTGTGTCTTTTCGGAGAATCCTTGGTCCACTGGTTTGACTTTGTGTCGAATGAGTGGTTGCTCACGGAGTCCCAAATGAGGCACATTACCTGCATTGTGAGGGAGCATCAGTTACGGTAGTACAGCCATGTGGCGCGATTCCTCGAGGGTATTCTGGCTTACAGGATTCTCATTGTTGAGGACCTGCGTGGCTTGACAAGGCCAAGGGGCCGCCCAAGTAACATCTGGCAGTGGCAGGTAGGGGGTCATTTCTGGAGGGTGGGACTGGACTGTGTGTCTACCTTGTGGGTTGCCAACCGGGATTCCGAGTTGTTTCGTCGTGTGGTGGGTGCGGCAACATGCTGTATCAGTGCATGCTCCCTAACCTGACCTGACTGGACTAGTGCATGTCAAAAAGAGGTCATATAAAATAAAAACTGAATAATTTAATACAAATGTAATAATTTATGTGTTAAGAAAGCGAAGGCTGAGAAGAAAAAAAATGTGCATTACATTTGATCCCATTTAAGGAAAAAGTCATAATGTTTATCAATTGAATAGAATTTTAGCTAACTTCAGGACATCTAATAACTAAAGGTTAACATATAAGAATATGATCAGACAAAATGAAGATTTCTTGCTGTATTTAACAAATCACTAAACCACTAACTTGAACATTTGAACTGAAAAGGTATATGCGTAGGAATTATCTTAATAACATTTAAAACACAGTACAAAATGTAAACAAATTTTGGTTTTATAACCCACCCCTTTGCAATAGTATTTTGAATTGCCTAAATAATTTCTGATTGTGTTGATTACTATTTTTTTTAATTCAAAGTAGGCAAACTTTTTGCAGACCATCTTCTGTTTGGAGTCAGTTTTGCATTACCTTGATATTGGAGAAAAGCAATATCAATTAACCACCTGATCGTTTTTGTGATCAGTTATTTATTAAATATTTCCAATACATGAAATAAAATAATTGTAGATAACTTTTAGAATAGAATCCATACCCTGACAACAACCACCAGTTTATGGCTCCATAGCCCAGCTAGGTCATAACAGTACTGACCAATATTTCCATTAACTACTTCAATTGTATTGTTCTGCGAGCTTCACTTGAAAAGAATGAGACTGCATTTTTGTGTAACCTCAAGAAGACACTGTGACATGATAGTACTGTTTTGACAGCAGTATACATCTGCAGACAATAAGTGCAATTCCTGAATTAAGGCTCTATCTATATGATGTCAGTGAAGAGAGTCCAGTACACTTGTGCAGTGAGAGTCAGGATATCTGTGCCCCATGGATTTCAGTGTCCCTTTTGATTTGGAACAGGTGACTAGGTTGTAATAGTCACAGATCTCCTTGAGTTCGCTTTCTCTTTTGATTTAATACAAGCTCAGTGCAAAATGCCAGCCTGTCCATCAGTAAACATGCACATGCAGCCTCGTGCCCAATGTTTCTTTTCACATTGATACCATGAAGTCTGTGCTTGAAGGCATCAGGTTTATTACATGTTATTGTATCAGGCTACTCTGTGATTGATGGCGGATAGTAAACGTTTTAAAAATAGTATAGAAAAATGCCAGTTGTTAGTTTTTACTTCAGACATTTTGACGTGCGCTATATATTCTGTTATCAATCAAATATTCATCGGGAGCTTATCAACAAAGAAACATGGAAAATTAGATTTATTAAAATAGTAGTAATAGTAACAATTTTAATTAATGATTCATTACTTGGCACCCAGGAATGCTGTACAAAGACATTTAAAAGATAAATCGTTAGAACAAATGTACTAATCCACTTTCACACCATACGTGTGACTTGTTCTTACTCATTTACTCAGTTAGTTGTTTTTTTTTCTGTTGAAAGACTGTTGTGGAACTCAAATTTCACCTCTGTCATGTGAACAATTAAAACCATGTGAATTAAATAGTTTAAAAGTTTCGAAAATTCCCTTGCCTGTCATGACAAACCCCTTTAAACTGGGGAAGATCTCATTTTCACAGCAGATGCTATTATCCTATGAAGGCTGTTTTCCCGTATATTACATGCACAGTTGATCATGGCAGATAAAAACTGATCAAATGTATTTAAAAACCTTGTAGAAAGCATTCAATAGTAATCTTTATCTGCCGTGCCCTGTTGTAAAATGAACACTTGGTAGTTAAAATGGTGCACAGAGTCTTTAATATGCCTATCAGGCAGTCTCCTATAACACTTCCATATTTAATGTGCCTCTCCATCCATTCCACCAAACGGGGCACTCATTTCCACAGCTGAGCATTTGCTGTAGAAATGTGTGCCCCCTGTAAGCTGTTTGTAACATGAACAGTGTGTAGCTAAAATTATTCAAAATGTATTTTAAAAGACTGTAGAAAGTCTTCTATATCAATTTCATATCTAAAGTGGCTCTGTATTCCATCCACTGGAGGGTACACTCATTTCCACAGCTGAAAGTCTGTCAATGAAACTCTCTTGTGTTTACACATTGAATACTTGACAGATAAAACTGAACTAATCTCCTATTAAAAAAGTCCCTATGATGTCTTCTATATCACCTTTTTTTCCATATTGCCCTTTTGTCCTATCTACTGGAAGGGACCAATTTTCCCTGCTGGAGCAGAACCATAGAAATGCGATCTCCCTGTATACTGCTTACAAAATTAGCATCAGACAGCTAAAATTCTTCAAAATGTATTTAAAAAGGTTGTAGAAAGTCTTGTTAAATCACTTTCTTGTCTCCAGTGGCCTTCTCTCCCATCCACTGGAGGGGACACTCGCTTCTGCAGCTGGAACAGAGCTGTAGAAATGTGCACCCCACCCCTGTGCTGCTTACAAAATTCTCTAATCTGCTATTAGGAAGAAAATAACACACTAAGGCTTAGCACAAAAAAACAGGTGAACAAAGCAGTATGCATCACTGCAGGAAGGTGCCATTGTGGACAACCTCATATTTTGCTGAAAAAGCCTCATCCAGACACTCGTACATGCAAAACTGTGACTTAACTTAAGGTTTGATGGATAAAGATGAAATGGCTGAGTCCAATTTCTTTTGCTTTCCTAAGTGCAGGACCCATGAAACGTCTTTGCTGCGCCATAACAAGGCTAACATCAGAAAAACATGAAGACCTGAACTTGCACATGAAATGTCCTGAAAATGACATGCTTTTTTCAGGATACAATGCCAATCTGTGAATCTTAAAAATTTAATGATGGGACAAGGTCCAAGCGAGTCAGCACGGCTAGAGTATATCCTGTATCCCCTAATGATCTCGAACATGAAGTATGAAAGGTCTGGAAAACATTTTGGCCACATCCTCTATAGAAACTAGTTGAAATTATAACCATCTGTGTCCTAAGTCCTCCAGTCTGAATGTTGTCTTGGCGAAGCTTGTCTTCCTGGTCAGCCATTTTATTTTCAGGGCACAGAGTTCAAGCTGGAGATCATGTATTTCTGAGTGATGGCTATAGACGTGAGATTGCAAAAAACAAACTCTCCTGGTAATTTTCACTTGTTCTGCCCCAAAATATCAGTGATTTAATTTCTAGGTTCAGTGAAGTTAGTTTCCACGGTTGTGTTCAGGGTATCTGTGTGCACCAGAAGGCTCTTCATGGCTTCTCAGTAGGAGATCTCACGAGCAGGAATGTCCATATCAGCACATAGTGCCTTATTAGGAGAATTAAAGACAGCAGAATGAGTTCTGCATCCTGAAGAAGACATTGCCTTAGACTGTAGGGTAATTAGAAAGTTCTGGTAGCTTTTCTATTAGTCTTTCCTAATAGAAATGTGGATTAATATTTTAAGGGGTTCTAGTAGAAACAAGGCAAAAAAGCCCAGATTTTAGGCAGCCATTACCATGAAGAGTCATGTAAAAATTGCCACATAATTTAATTAATGAGGTTTGCAAGGAGGCCTGCTCTCATACAATATTTGTCTAGTACGTTGCATTTGATATATTAATTGATAACATTTAAATAAAAGTGAAACAAATATCAAAGAAATATGGTAAAGTATATAATACAGCTTATCACAAAACAATGCCAGCATTTTTCCAGGTCGTGCTGCTCATAATCTTTCCATACGAAAATCAAGTAGCCAGTACTTGTTATTTTAATGGACTACCTTTTAGATTTAAAAACAAAATGTATGGGAAAAAATAGACTTTGGGATTATAGATATTTTAGTAAAATGACAAAAGTGCATGTTTCATAGTTAAATATGTCTATAGGTTTGCAGGAGAAACCTTCACACAATCCTCCTTCTGGAATTCAGTAAGAATTACTGAAGAATAATAATAATTAAAATAATAATAAGAATAATAATAGTAAGCATGTGCTAGCACTTATGGGAAATCCTGGCATTCGGCAATGCAGAAATAGTTAAAAGAAAGACCAAAGATTTGGGTACTGTGTTTAAATGTGGCCATTGTGACAGCTGTAGCTGAGATAAGTCTGGAGGTTTTTCATGATAAAGTAGGCCTTTAGTATTGTGACTTTAGTATTTGCTGCTAACATATTTATATTCATATCCAGGAAAGCAAACTGGGTTCAAGAATGCTTCTGTCAGGGCAATGTGTTGAGCCACATTGTTCTGTATTTAAAGTTGGGTTTAATTTACTCAGACATAATCAAACATTAGAAACTATATATGGTGACTCCAAAATATTTAGTACATACTTTAAGCTTACTAAACAATATTTGTTTACCCATAGTTGCAAGGAAGACAATAAATTCTGAGAGTGGTTCTCCAGGTGGGGTCTTCCTGTTTTGTTCTTGCCTTTCCATCTGAAATTTATTTACCTAGTATGTTTTATTTCGATTAAAAAAAACAACACTACAGATTCAATGTAAACCCTGTCATTTTTCACCACTGGAAATGCCTGATAAACGCCTAATTGTCTTAACTGATCTCATCCTCCTTCCTTCCTCTCCTCCCACCTTCCTTAGTCATCCCAAAAGTTCACCAAAGAGCACTTTAGCTTGCACATCTAGGGAATCTCAGTCTTGTCCCTGTGCCTGCCTGCCCGCCTCAGCAGCCAGCCAGCCTCAACACTGCCCCCCACTCAGGTCCTCATCCTCAAGGCAATACCAACTCTTCATAACAGCTGAGCAAACAGGTTTGCTGTGTTAATAATCTTCTAGAAGCTGAAATAAATGGAGAGAAGGATTCAGATTTTGCAATGGCCGAAAGATCATCTGCGGTCTGAGGACTCTGGACATCACTGGAATGACACGCCAGGGAACCTGTAGATGCTTCCTCCATTGGTTTGGCTGACTGAGGCTCCACATCCCAGAATGGTGCTGAGCAGTTCTGATGGAAAAAAACATTTCCTGGGGTGGGGCAATTACACCCAGTACACCTTTTTGCCAACTCTCTCCAAATCCTCACAAGGACCCACTCATTAACAATCCAGCTTAGGGCATTTGCCTTACTTTCTTGTAGGGCTATAAACCAACTTGCTATCCCCATTTTGAAAAGGCCACTCCTGCACTTGGATATCATAATGCCTCTTCTGTGTCAGACCAGCTTCTTGCAAACACTCACAAGCAAAATTGTGTGTGACTTCCAACCTGTCCTGCAGCTGTTTGGCATACTCAGAGCTGGGGTGTGTTGATACATTGTTCACACCTCACTCCTTCAGGTTTCCTGTAGAGCAGTCCTTTAGGCTGCATGTCTCACCAGTCTCAGTCTTGTCCTTGGACCCGTATACCTGCCTCAGAAGCCAATCGGCTGCTTCAATATTTTTATGTTAGTGGCCAGGCTTGTGACCTCAGTAACATAACTGAAATTTCCTTGAATAGAAATTTGAATAAACAACAACTACTTGCCCTCAAGTAAAAAACTAAAACGTTGGTGTTTGTTTAATCAGGCTTCCAATATATTTCTACACTAATCATATCCTGTTTGTTTGATTATCATATCCTTTTGTTTTGTTCTTTGCATGTAATTATTCCTTTGATATCTTGTAAAGCACTTTGAACTGCATTATTGGTATAAAAATCTGTTATAGAGATACATGATTTTGTTGTTTAGTACAATGATTAATGTCCAACAGCATACATGCACTTAGATTACATTTTAAACATAAAATTAGACAACTATAAACCAAAAAGCCAAATATGCATTAACAGTGAAAATAGATTTTTTTCTTTTAATGGCCAATTAATAACTGTGCCTTTATTTTATATTGGTTTTATAAAGAAACAAAGCAAAATGTCATTATTATCACGATTATATTTCTTTGAGAAACTTAAGTTTGATTTAGCCATGGTAAATTTCAGTTTCAGGCACCTGCCTGTTCCTGAAAATGCTAGAGACTGTACTCCTTATTGTTAATTATTTACTTTTGATATCTATTGTGACTCTCATAGTAGACATTTTGTGGATCTCACAAAGTTTCCTTCGTTAAGATTTTCATAGAATATGATTTATGTTTAATGTGACAAATGGTACATATTAACAGGATTTCGGCCTGACCTATAATATTGGGCTGGCAATCCCCTAGAAGTAGGCCATTCAGGTCAGAAACTGTATATTAAAGATTGTTTAATAACTTTAGCCTGGTTTCAGGTACAGAAAGGTTTCAAAAAAGGTTTCAGAGTTGAAGAAAAGAGGATGGTGGCAAAATTGGATACCGCAATGAAAAATCCCCTCCATTCCCTTCAGGAGTCGCTCTTTTAGAGTACTTTCATCTTATAGGCTCATTCCACCACAGTGTGCTAAGAAGCACACACTGGAGTTTTTTCTGTCGACTATTGTTGATTAATATCCAGCAGTGGTCTCCCATCATTGTTTCTCGCTAAAGGTAAGCAATATCTATGCTAAACAGTAGGTGTCAATCTTTCTCTCATACAATGTCAGCAATACTCTCATTAACACAATACACTGGCCTGCTTCAGAAATGTATTTGAAATGGAAGGGCTGTACCCATTCTTTCATTCTTTTTACTAATATTCTGCCACCAGCTGGGACCCTTGGTTTTTATCTGGCCTTTTCAATTTACAATCTATAAGACTCAAATCCACTTTCTCTGTTGTGCCCAATTGCTACTGTTGTGATGTGAGATTTTGCATATAACTTGATAAATATTTTGTATGTCTTTATTTGTAATTTAGGCAAAGCAATGTAATTTGGTGTTTGCCCCCCCCCCCCCCCCTTTTAGGAATGGGTCTCTTTGAATTTTACGACAGAGTTGGGCAGCGGTGTGTGCTTTAAACCAGTTTGGCGAGTGTTTCTCTGCTAAAGTCTTTCAACCCCCACAAGGAAGCCAGGTTACTTTAACATATGGTCTTGTGGGGTGGCAGGTTTTAAGATGTTCTATTCCCCCATTGGTCTGTAGTATGGCTGTTTGGAATTGGCTTGGATCAGAAGCTTTTAAGTACCATGATGTCCAATTGGCTCTAGGGGTTGGACAGAGCACCTATAAATCTGCTTGCTCAACCACATTCTCTCTCTCTTACTAACCAACATATGATGAAGAAGTATCTCTCTTACCAAACTGATGAAGACCATCACACCATGAACTGAAAGGACAACATAATGGAGACCACAGTTTAGCAGCCATATTGGAACAGGCATACGGCCTGTTCTGAAGAAAGCTGAGCACCAATGATGCCTTAACTAGAGACATTTTAAATAACTACAAGTCTGTGTGCCACCTGAAACTACACATCACCATTTAATCAGGTTGTATGGTTGCCAATATTCAAATGTACTTTGCATATTATTATTATTTATGAATATTACCAGTAATGCATTATTTTATGTGTAGCTTAACTCTTGCTTGTCTTTTTACTACACCTAATTGCCTATAGATATAGAAGGGAATGTGGGGATAAGTTATATACTATAATACCTTATAAACAGTGGTAAGTCTGTGAGATTAGCCATTTTGGCAAAGGCTACTTATTAATAATACAATAGGGGAAAGCAGAGCAACATATTACTCTACCAAGACAAAACAACTACTTTGTTTAGCTATTTTCTATTTTACTTTGACTCAGGAAGCTATAATATTAACTATCCTGTATTTCCACAAACATGCAGTTAGTTTAAACCAACTCCGATCCTGGAGGGCTGCAGTGGCTGCAGTGGCTGCAGGCTTTCATTCTGTCTTTTCTTAATTAGTGACCACTTTCAGCTGCTAATTAACTTCTTTTGCCTTATTTGTAATTCACATGTTATTTTGAGATGCGGATAACTTAATTGTTTATTGTTTCCTTAATTAGCAGCCAAACAATAACGACACACAAAGTGAGCTGGCATACAATAGCTGAAAATAAAGAAAGGTGAAAGTCTCAGTAATGTTGATCTGCTCAGGCCAATAAAACATTTTGATGGTTAGAAAAAAGAAAATAAACTGTTTTGGAAATGTGTACTGTGGCAGAATGAGAGCAACAGCAAGCTAAGGAGGTAAATAACAGGTTTAATTAACAACATGAATAGTCTTTTAATTAAGAAACTGGTTAGAGAGAAATAGGTTGGAATTAGCTGGTCGTCTGTTGGCTCACTTCACATCTCATTTTTGTTTGGTTGTCATTTAAGGAAAAAAAACAATTCAGAGGTTTGAGTCTTTAAAAACATGGCAATTAAAATGAAATGAACAGAAGTCAATTAACAGCAGAAATTGGTCCTTGATGAAAGAAAACCAGTGGCCACTGCAGCCATCCAGGACTGAAATTGGAACCCCTGGTTTAAGCTGCCTCTCTGTCTATACTAATGGCAGTGGTGGATGGTAATTACTTTGTTACTGTACTTAAGTACTTTTTTCATGCATCTGAACCTTACTTAAGTAGATTTAGCTGTAGATACTTCTGACTTTTACTTTTTATGGCAAATGTCTTAACTTTCTACTTCACTACATTTTACGTGTCATTCAATTATATTTTACAGTCACATTGCTTTTTTTATTGGATGATGACAGAGATACGAATGGGCAATTTACTTGAACAACTCTTTCAGTGAATCATGTGAATGGATTCATGAGCACAGAAGAACTGATTCAGCTCAACAGGAATGATTAAGCACATACTGTATGTCACACTGTCACACTCTCTTGTTAAGATGTAAAGTGTATGTGAAAGTATCACCAGTCAGACTGATTATTCTTTTTTGTCAAAGCTAAACTATTGTCTGCAAATGAGAACTGTCATTGAGAATTCTCTCATTCATCATACAAATTCAGTATAGTAACAACTCACTTATATTAGAATGTATTGTTTGTTTTATACAATTTGTTATTGGAATTGTTTAAAACAGAAAATATAAACATAATATTAAACCAATAAATGTATGCATCTATATCAGATTGACTCAGGTGCTTACCCTGGGGCTCTGCTTGCAAAGGGGCCTTTGCATATGCCATATAAAAATGCCTAATAACAGGAAAAGTCCAAGTTTTATGGACAGTACAGACTCTCACAGCAATGCACTGTCCAGCACCCACTGCTGCACAATTAGATCCTCACAATTATAAACCTGTCCAATCAGGCCTAAATAAAAAGCATTGCCTATGAGGTCATGACCTTTTGGTTCATTGGCATGATAGGATAAAAGATCAGCTAGGAGCTCTTTTCTTTATCTGATTGGTAGATACAAGTCCTTAAAAATGTTCTAATTGCTACTCTTTTCTTTGCATCTTTCTTGGTTTTACTTCTTGCCTGGTTTTTGACTTTGATTCTTGCCTCAAATCTAGGTTTTGGTTGCTATTATTATTTGTTCTGTTTTACTTTTACATGTATCTGCCAGTTCTTCAAAAATATTAGTGGGTAATGCAAAATCAGAGCAGGTGTCTAATAGGTTACTTTTTTGAGATAGGACATTTGATATTGTAGAAGAGCATGATGCCGGTGGGTGTGGCTCATATGGATTTAAGCTCTTTTGCATGGCTGTTTATTGGTTCGATATCCTCACAAAGACTGCTCACCCAGCCATAAATACTGGAGTGAAGACAAGATGGCTATGCAGATGCCCAATTACTGCTGTGATTTTTCTTGCTTAGATGGGGCTGCTTTATTGTTGCTGTTGCTGCCACAGTTGCCAGTGCATCCGCTATACATCTCCCCCTGAGAGTGTCGCCATCCTTGAAGTGCTGTCTTCAGGACTCAGATGGTGCACATATCCCTCCTTTCAGTTGTGCTGCGGTCTCTCTGGCAGTGGAGTCGCTGTGGTAGATGTGACATCACGAGAGTCAGGAGGTGCTCCAGTTATCAAGGTGGCTTGGTACCATTGAACTATATGGAGCCAGCACACCTTTGTGGTGGTACAGAGTGGTACAACTGTGGTTAACCACTATTACAAAGTGACCTGTGTTGATTCAATACACCACTTCCAATAGTCAAGACAAAATATTGCAGGGCCCCGCCACCGTTCAGTGAGATTAAGACACAATCCCTTCTTCTGCTTCAGAGTGTTCAACCACATTCTTTTGTTTGGGCTCAGTTGGTATTACCCTTGGCAGCAGCTGTCATTCGCCCTCTTCTGCCAGCTGCTGGCTGTGTACTGATGGTCGTGTGTGAGCTCATGAGTGACCTCAAGGCTTTGCCTCAGTTCCGGGACATATTGGGGACCAGGCCTGGTATTGATTCCGGATTCTGGTGGCATGCCAAAAGCAAATGCCATTAGGTTCCTTGTCTGAACATCAGCATTGCTAGAGTAAAACCAGTGGACTCATGAGTGGCAGATTTGAATGTCAAAAGGATGAATAGCAGATGTTGATATCAGTCCCATTGGTGCTCCTCTGCAAAGACAGACACCTGAATGACCAGGGTGCATAAGAATTACTCAATGAGGCCATCACTCTGAGGATGCAGAGGAGTGGTCTGAGTCTTGTTGACTTGGAGAAGGATGCAGATCTCCTTTGTTACCTCTGATTCAAAATTGTGACCTTGGTCACTATATAGTTCTTACAGTGCCCCAAAATGACAAAACATCTCTTCCATGAGACTTTGAGCACAGGTAGTGGTGTGAACCACATACACCTCTGGCCATTTGGTAAATTAGTCCATGGCCATGAGGATGAAGTGGTTTCTGGATTCAGACTGAGGGAGCAGATATAGGATGTATATCACCATCTGCTTTAGGAGGTTCTTCTTTTGGCTATTGAAGGGGGGCGTGCAATGTGTGAGTGGTGTCCTTATGGGCAGTGCATAGACTGCAGCATTGGACATATAATGGCACCTTGCCCAATGTAATTGCTGGCGGAATCACTGAAGTGGCCAACCCTCGGGATTCCATGGACATGGTAAAGCAGTTGATCACAGTGACTCCACAGACACTGGCTGGGAATGAGACTTTCCCAGTTCCGATAGAGCATACCATTCCTTAATTCCAGCAAGTCCCATTGCGAGACATAGGATTCCAGGTACACCACCAGTCCTTCCACCAATCCTTCAGTTTGCTGAACACACAATCTAAGTCCTACACCTGCTCAAATTCTTCTGGCCTTATCCCATACACACTGGAGAGCTCTTTAAGTTTTATTTTCAATGCATGGTCCTTGGTGGTGCCTCCCTGGTGTTGCTGTGCCTGGGCACAGTAGCAGCAATCACTTTGGAGGCAGGACTGAAGAGAAAGAGTGTCTGCATTGGATTGGCAGGTCCCAGCCTTGTGCTTGAAGTCAAACTGGTATTGATGTACAATCTCAAGCCAGCATGTGCCATCTAGCCTTTGGGGTCTTTGAACCTTAAAAGTCAGGTGAGCAAGAGATGTTCTGTTTGCAAAGTGAAGGGATTACCATACAGGTTTGATCAGAAGTGGTGCAAAAAGATATAATAGTGAGTAGCTCTCTCCTGGTGACACAATAGTTTCTCTCTAACTTAATCAAACAGTGAATGAAATACCCAACAACTCTCTTTAAGTCCCTCATAGGTGGGGACAGGACCACCCCAATGCCATGATTGCTTACATCAGTGTCTATGATGAACAATTTCTTTGGGTCTGGGGCAGGCATGTGGTAAGGGCTACTTTGAGCTGACAAAAGTTGGCCTTGAACTCAGGTGTCCATTAGAAGGTGGACCACTAGGTTTTGTGTCGATGCAAAGGAGATGTTTTGTGGGTGAAACCCTGGGCAAATAGAGGTCAGAGATGTTGTAATGTTCAGGTCAGTCGTGCACAAAGGAGGTCTTGCCAGGGTTAGTGGCAACTCCAGAAAGCATATAAGGACACAAAAACTGGCATTTTCCTCAGCTGAGTTGCAACTTGTCAGCCCTGAGCAAAGTGCTGCAGAACTTTATTGAAGTTGGAGTGTGCACCAGGAGTCATCCAGGTACAGAATGCATCGGCCAGGCAGTACCCCATTGAGGACCTACTCTATTGGGTACATGAATGTTGCTGGCGCATTGCATAAGCCAAAGGGAATGCCACAATCCCTGCCTGATAGTGAAGGCAGTCTTCTCTTTACAGCTGAACGTGAGTGCCACCTGCCCATATTGGCTGCAAAAGAGACATGAACAGGACCATCTCTAGACACTGAGTCTAGTGTGTTGACGATCCTGGGCATGGGCTATGAGTCAGGCTTTGTGATTGTGTTAAGTTGATGGTAGTAAACGCAGAACCACCAATTTTCATTCTTTTTACAGATAAGAATGGCAGATGCAACCCAGACACTGGAAGAGTGTTCGATCACTCCCATAGCTGCCATTACTTTAGTCTTCTGCTCAGCAATTTGGAGTTTGGGAAGTGTTTGGCAAGAGTGGTACAAGCAAATAGGGGTAGCGACACCCATGTTGATGGTGTGTTCACTTAATTCTGACCTTGTACACTCTTATTGCTAGTTGCAAGGATATCTGTAAAGTATTTGAGTAGCTGGTGAAGGTGATTACCTTGTTATTCAGACAGCTAAGAAGAGCTGTGCCGCCTCAGGGCCACTGCCACTGTTATGGTAGCATCTGAGGGAGGTGGTAAGGAAGGGGTTTCTTGATTGGTTGTAGCATTGGCTTGAGGCAGAGCAAGTGACCTGGGGGTGCTTCCTGACTGGGTGTTGAAGCTGAGGATGCTGAGGGTGTGACTTATTGCCAAAGACACAAATCTCCTGGTTCTGAAGTTGCAGTATCCCTCTAGAAAATTCAATGATTTTCCCTGTGTGGTTAGGAAGTCTGTCCCCATTATGCAATCCTCTTCCATAGGAGTTAACCAACACTTACGCTTGCATTCGAATGGGCTAAGTTGTCATTTTAGTTGCTTCTTTTTCTGAATGACAGTCTCTTTGCCTGTCATGTTCTTCAAATGGACAGGTGCTCTCCTCTAGCCCTCTACTGCTTCTTGTTCTTTTTGTGGCAGCATTCCTGCCTTAATGATGGAAACAATAGATTAAGTGTCTTGACAGCTTTTGGCTCCAAAGTGACAAGGAAAACGACGGTGTGGACTAGAGGTGTGGAGTAATGTCTCCCTCATAGCATCACCCCAGAGGAATTTCCTGAAGGCTCTGAACAGTGTACATGATGTTCTTAGCAGCTGGATGGGGCGTCTCCATACAAGCAGAAAATGGCTTTGACCCTTCCATGGGCTCTCATTTTTTGCTCTGTGGCACAAGCAAGTGGCAGTGTTGCTGAACCAAAACAGTGTCATGACTCATGACCCTCAAAAACTCTTGCAGAACCAGTTGTTCCCAGAAGGTCACTGGAAGGTCGGAGTAAACCTGACGGGTCAGTGTTTCAATGTCAGCTACCAGTTCTCCTAGCTTTTCCTTTAAATAAGTACTTAAGATTAAATAGTGCAGCCTGTGCTTGTTTCAGGAAAACTGCATTTTCCATACCTCCTGTCTAAGGTGGTGACTAATATGGGAAAGTTGTTGAAATCCTCTGTATGGAGGTCCAACAGCACTTTTGTAGTTTCCCCTTCAAGTGACTGTCACAGAGATGCAGTGGTGGTACATGTGTTAACACCCATTGTGCTTGACTGCAGTTTGAACTTAGGCCCAAAAAACCCACAAGGCTTTTGACCATCATAGCAGGGTAGATGTAACTGTGGTCTCGCTGATAACCTAACTGTCTCTTCTGAGCAGGTGGAGGGGTATCTGTGCCAGCACTCCTCATGGCGTACTTTACAATCCACACAACTTCTACATGGAGCTCAGTGCTTTGCTGAATTGGAGTGTAATTCACCTTCCAGCACTCATTACACTAATGTAACAAAGCATTGTGTCAGCACATATGACTCATAAGGATTTTAGCTCCTTCTCATTACTGTTTAGTTGTTCACTATCTTGACAAGGACTGCTTACCCTGTTGTCAGTACTTGAATGAAGACAAGATGGCTATCCAGATGCATCCTATTATAGGGTGCACTTACGCAGGATTTTGATGGCATTTATATAACAATTGCCCACATACTGCTATGTTTTCCCACTTGGATAGGAATTCTTTGTTGTTGCTCTTGCTGCCACAGTTGCTAGTGGCACCACGACAATATGTTACCTTAATGCAAAAGAGAAAAAGGGATGGTCTTTCAAAGCAAGAGCCCAGTGGTGAAAAGAAAGAAAAATTTAAAGAGCGTGAAGCAAAATATATTTTTTTTACTGACATTTCCAAACCAACATAGACATCAACAGCAATATGGAAGGTAATGACACAACTGCCAGAGATACAACCCACCAAACAACAGCAAACTAGGGAAAAAAATCTTTCCCTGTCTTATTTTGTATGGTGCAAATATAATAACCCAAAAAGCTATAGTACATATTACCATTTTACTTACAAAGTGGCATTGTCCATTTAAAATTTTTAAATATACAGTATGGTTGTTAACTGAGCTATTTGAAGAAAGTTGATTTCTTGTAGATACTGTATGATGCTGAACTTATTAATTTGTGTGTTACATTCACTGTAATATACTAATGAACCATGCTTGGTGCTATAGGGTGGTTATCAGATACCAGCCTCCAACCCGACACGTTTACCTCCCCAAAAGCGAACTCTTAAAAATGGTTTATATACTGTGTATATATTTTAGTGCAAATTGTAAAAGGAATAGATTCGACACACTTAAAAAGGTTTGGGGCAGCCACCCGTATGTTATTCCTGGTTGCAAAAGGTTCTTTAAATAGTACAGAGATGTTCTCAGTACGGAGTCCAAAACAGAACATTTGATGGTTTGTCAAGATGGTGGCTTTAAGGGATCGGACAGGAAGTGACGTAAGGGAACCGGAAGTGATGTTCTTCGAATGTCAGATTGGGTGAAGTGATATTTTTCTGGGCGCCTGAACCGAAAGTGACGTCATCTGCTCTGAATCAGACAGGTTTTCCCGCGGCTGGTCTGTAGAGATAACAGGAGAAGGTTTAGTGCACCCCGGTACCCACATTGGCCTGGCGTGGAATTACCTTTTCTTGGTCTATACAATGTCCTCCCAGTCGCATGTGTGTGACAATGTGTTTTATGGTAGATTAAATAATATTCATGGCATTCGTAGTCTGAATCACAATCTGATTGTATGGGTGGTTACCTACCAGGTAACGCTTGTGGTTGGTCAGCAAGTCGGCTAACATCCACCACGGTGCCCTCTTTCAGTTGCAAGAAGCAGATCATAGGATGGTTGAAATAGTTTTACTGTCAAATAATGCAAAAAGTACGTGACACGTGTTTCGCCCTAATTCTGGGCTCATCAGGCGTACACACTCACTGCACCCCCCTCTCGGGGAAGCGAACCTCAGCGCTACAGGCAAAGCCTCTAACATTGCGCCACGGCGTGTGGTTTGTTCAGAATTAGGGCGAAACACGTGTCTCGTACTCTTTGCATTATTTGACAGTAAAACTATTTCAACCATTCTATGATCTGCTTCTCGCAACTGAAGGAGGGCACCGTGGCGGATGTTAGCCGACTTGCTGACCAACCACAAGCGTTACCTGGTAGGTAACCACCCATACAATCAGATTGTGATTCAGACTACAAATGCCATGAATGTAATAACCCCGATCTACATGCTGTCAAATTAACAAACCACACACCGTGGCGCAACGTTAGAGGCTTCGCCTCTAGTGCAGACGTCCGAGGTTCACTTCCCCGAGAGGGGGGTGCAGTGAGTGTGTATGCCTGATGAGCCCAGAATTAGGGCGAAACACGTGTCACGTACTTTTAGTTGTACTGACTAATAGAGTTTGACACATGTCCCTATTCTCAAAACACTGTTATACAGTAATCCCTCGCTATATCGCGCTTCCCCTTTCGCGGCTTCACTCCATCGTGGATTTTATATGTAAGCATATTTAAATATATATCGCGGATTTTTCGCTGCTTCGCGGGTTTCTGCGGACAATGGGTCTTTTAATTTCTGGTACATGCTTCCTCAGTTGGTTTGCCCAGTTGATTTCATACAAGGGACGCTATTGGCAGATGGCTGAGAAGCTACCCGGCTTACTTTTCTCTTTCTTTTGCGCTGACTTTCTCTGATCCTGACGTAGGGGGTGTGAGCAGGGGGGCTGTTTGCACACCTAGACGATACGGATGCTCGTCTATAAATGCTGAAAGATTATCTTCACTTTGTGATCTTTTGTGCAGCTGCTTCCTGAAAGGACATGCTGCACGGAGCTTCGCATACTTAAAAGCTCGAAGGGCACGTATTGATTTTTGATTGAAAAACAAACTCTGTCTCACTTTGTCTGCTCCTGACGGAGGGGGTGTGAGCTGCCGCCTTCAACAGCTTTGTGCCGCGGTGCTTCACATACTTAAAAGAAAAACAGCCCTATTGATCTGTTTGCTTTTCTCTCTATCTCTGTGACAGTCACTGCTCCTGACAAGCACTCCTTTGAAGAGGAAGATATGTTTGCATTCTTTTAATTGTGAGGACGGAACTGTCATCTCTGTCTTGTCATGGAGCACAGTTTAAACTTTTGAAAAAAGAGACAAATGTTTGTTTGCAGTGTTTGAATAACGTTCCTGTCTCTCTACAACCTCCTGTGTTTCTGCGCAAATCTGTGACCCAAGCATGACAATCTAAAAATAACCATATAAACATATGGTTTCTACTTCGCGGATTTTCTTTTTTCGCGGGTGGCTCTGGAACGCAACCCCCGCGATGGAGGAGGGATTACTGTATAACATCCAATACGCTTACTATCATTCCTTTAAGTTAACAAATTTCTACCTTGTACTATTCAGCTCCACCTCCAATAACACTTTATTTGGGGTGACTTTAGCTGGCACACACATTTCCTAGCATCAAATGATGGAGCCTCTTTTGGTAATGCAGACATTGCTAATGTTGTGATAGTCAGTAATGTATGCAGTAAATGTAGTAGTTCTCCTGTTTGTTAAATTCTTATTAACCATAGGAGGTGTTGTAGTGAGCATGGTCCATTCATTTATCCTTAAAGGTAACATGATGATCCTTGTTTACCTGCATTACTATAGGTACAGTTGAAAGAAACTTATCCACTCACACAAAATGTCAGTAGGCCTACAGTATGGAATAACTCTAGAAATATTTACTCATTCTAATTGTGCCAGCACTAGGTGCTGACCATGTTACTAAGCCAATTTATTTTATAAACTCTTTGCTACTATGTAAACTCTCTATTGTGCACAAGTTAAATCCAAGATAATCACTTACTGTTTACATTATGAACAAAAACAGTTACAAATATGCAATAAGTAGTGCATTTATTGCTTGTTTAAATAGTTCAACTGTCTTGTTGAGCTTGCCATTACTTCTGTCATTGTGTCTGTTATTTCATGGTTCAGATCTTTGAAGACTTTGGTGCAGAAAAATAGATGCCAAGTTATGGCCAATCCCATTTTGTAATGGGGAATTTAATATTGTATAATAGCTAGGCCTTGGGTGCAATACCCCAAAGCAGAAGATATTAATTTGTTCTTTAAGTTTTACTGGTTACCAGCACAAAACACATTATTTTTAGTTGACTTGTTCGTACTGAGGACCCGTGATTTGAATACACTGCAATAAATGGAGGTTCACCTGTCCATTAAGTAATGGCTTGATCCCCCTCTAGAGACAAAACCTCTCAGTAGTGGGAGATGAGATGAGAGAAGAGATGAGTTTGATCTCTCTTCAAATTTCAGTGCTGTGGTGGTAGTTAGGAGTATGGCAGGGCCAGTTGTTCCTTGGGGCAAGGCATTTTTTTTTGCTTAGAGACCTTTAACTATAGGCCAATCTCTGAGTTCAAACTCATATGCTTTTATCAAAGAGCTAAGAAGAGCAGTCTTGGCCTGCAGGTGTAAATACTTGAAGCTACTGAATTTTGTTCATTATTAGTCAGTACTGCAACATTTAAAGGAAGGGATGATGCTGCTTGTTGCATTGGTAACATTAATATCTCATGAGGTGTTAAGCCTGTAGTTTTGTTGGGGGTATATCTTATTGACATTAATGGTAGCGGTAAAACAGGTTGCCCTATTAGTCCACTTTCTTCTTGTATCTTGGCTGATTTATTTTTAAAAGTCAGGTTGAATTCTGTAGGCAGTAAGCACAATGCACAAGTCTCCTTATATTGTATCTTCTATTTATAATCTTCAACATCCTTCAAACCTTCAATAAGAACTTAACCACTATAGTTTGATCTGTTTTGACTGTTGCTGTATCCTCCTATCAAATGAAAAACATATCAGTCACAAGTAAACAGTCAAAGTATATAAATAAATTAAATCTGAATATATACTAAGGAAGGGGGCAACTAGTTGGTCTTGTAATTTTCAAACTATTGACACAAACCTTTCCTACTATGAAGGTGAACCTAAAATAACTCAATCAGCATTTATTACAGCATGATATCAATCATTCACCCCTTTTTTCCCAGTTATAGGTTGTAATGAGTGAAAAAAACGGTTTAATTGAAAAAACAGGTAAATACAGTGATACCCTCATAATCCACTCCCCAATTTACCGAGGTTTTACATTATCTGAGGGAAACCTGTAAGTGTAATACACTTTTTTTTAAAAGCATTGCCATAAATACTGTATCAAGTGCATTAATACTATACTTTTAACCTCGACTGTACTGAGTGAGTGGTTGAAGAGCTTGTAACTGTGGGCACTCACCTATACTCAACCATACTCTTCAGCTATTGACAGTGTTTTGCTAGTATTAACCATGTACACATGCTCTGCTGTTTTGTTCACATAGGATTTTTGTGTTCACACATTTCAAAGAGCTGAGGTGAACTGCAAACCCTCTGACAAAGAGGCAAGTGCTTTGTGGCATGAGCTAAATGGAGAGCTCCATCAGTCAGCCGTGCAGAGCCTGTCTCTGACCACTCTGAGCAGTGGGATTCCCTGGTGACATGAACTGTTCTCTCTCTGAATAAAACCCCACCTTCTCTGTGCAGCATTTCCACTACACTCCAACCATACACAGTGCAAAACCCACCCATATCGGTAATTGAATTGCTGTGGACTCAGGCAAAGAAGCATCACAGTTCGATGATTTCTGTTGTGGTGATGTGCCGGTCGTAAGCTTTGAAATCGCATTCTCTGGCTGATCTCCCTCTGTGTCAGTCCCTGCCTCTTCTGTACAGCACCGCCACTAGAGCGGCTATCCATTTTATCCAGAGTTTCAGCTATCCGAGGGAGCATCATTCTATATTACCTCAGATAATCTCAGTTCTATTGTACTAAAGGGAATTGGAAGGCACAGGGTATAAGTCAGGGAAAACCCTGAAACAGGTCCCATTAATACAACAACTTGATAACAGCCAAAAGTTATAACTCTCCTACAAACAATACAAATCTAAGTGTGGGAAACAAAATTAAAAGAGAGAGAAGGCAGAATAGCATGAAGGTTATTAGTTAGAGTCATGTTCTGTGACATTCCCTGTAAAAGGTGAGAAAATTCTAATTTATTATTCTATCTATAGTACAAATTTTGTTTTCCCTTATTATTATTGTACAAGATGAAGATGAGGAGATGAGGAGTGACCAGTGCATGCAGACAAAGAAGCTAGTTAAGGGAAGGCAATGTAGCACCACTGTACTCTAGAGAATAGCTTTGAGTAAGTAACTATATGAAGAAGTCAAGGAAGAAATCAAAGCCACTGGACCAGTGAATTCCTACTTAGTTTTGGAAAAAAGATCAAACAACAAACAACAGCTTGTTATGAAATGGAGTTTCACAAAAAGGCAAAAAAGGTGAGTCCTCCAAGAAGCTAGGGAGCAGGCCAGACACCTACCTGGTCTGTTCAGCATAGGCTCACCAGACCGGCTTCAACTGGACTAGGCCCAAAAAAATGTGGAGCTGGCGTAACAACTATAAACATTACAAAATACAGTGATAGCCCTACAAGTATGAGGGTCACCATCAACATCAGGGTTGTGCACAAAAAGGGCAAACAAAATCTTTGTAAATCAATAATTTATTATAAAAATATAAAGAAAAGCTCAAAATTACAAAAAATAGGAACAATGGTGTTGCCCAAAAACACATTCCCAAGCAAAAAAAAAAAAATACACAGTCCAGTAATCAGACTACTAAAAAAAAAAAAAACCAATATATTCTACCAGAAAAATGAATACCCAAAAACTCATTTTAAACAACAATAAATGATCCCTACTACAGAGTTGTCTCATTCAGTTTAAATAACCTAATGGAGGGCTCAAGGGTGGTGATGTCCACTTCCCGGAGCCCTACCTCCTGAGGATCCATCCATAAAGAACAAGGAACATAGCTATTTTTAAAGTGACAGCACTTAATTACAACTTCACATATGAAATCAACAGAAAAAACATAAAGATGTGAAAAATAACTTAAAATTAACAAAAAACAGCAAGTTAAAATACATTTAATTTTAACCCAATACATTAAAATAACCCCCACCCCTAAACATTCCACCAAAGAAAGATGCAAAGACTTTAGCCCAGAAGAGCAGATGAGCTTAACAGACTTTGGCTCAGTGGGACAGGAAGCAGGGCACCCTGTGGCAGGCCAGAATAGTCTAGAAAAGACAAGCTAAGAGATGACATTTTTTTATGTTTGTACTTGTCTCTTGTGTCTTGGAGCACCGTTACTGGAATGAAGCGGCGGCCACCTTCTGGCAGCACTCTGACATCAACGGGGTTTCAGCCACCTGCTAGCAGCATTCTGGCAGTGAAGCAGACAGCAGCTTTGAAGCACCTCATCTCAGAATCAGGAAGAATACTGAATGCAGCAACAGCAGGGCTAAACAGGGCAACTGGGACATAATCGTTGAAAATAAGATGGTTGGCCAAACGCAAAACTGAGGACCCATACTGCTAGGTTGTAGTAGGCCCTATTAACACAAGAACAGCCACACAATGTGAAACTGGAGGCAAGATTTCTATGGAAGCAGCAAAAAGGGAAGGAAAAAGTGGCTCAAAACAAACTGAAGCAAAAACAGGTGCTGGTATGTAGAAGGTATTAGCAACAACAGGCATTGAAAGAGGAAATCCAAAAGATAGAGCACCTGATAATAGAGAAGATTTAACACTGAATACAGTTGGACAAGTAGGAATAACAGGTTCACTAGAAACAGAAGCATAAGTTTGGGTGGACATTCCAAACAATTCAGCAAAAATTATTGAAGGAGATGATTTAATTGAAGTAGTGGTGAAAATGACTTGGGTTTAACATCATGAGGTGTCAGCTTTTGGTTATTTTGTATTTTTGCTGTGGACTCATACTGGATCAAAAAATGTGTAATGATGTGGAAAGCCACCAAGATCATAGTATTCATCATCCTCCTCCAAATTTACAATTCTGGCTAGAAAAAAGGCAGCTGTAGTAAGTTGAGTAATTATTTTATGAAGTTCAGCAAAATTTGAAAAAAGTTCCTCTTGAGTCGTGTTATTCTTTAGGGTCTTATAAAAATAACAAAACCTCACATCTACTTTGGTGAGAGACTTTTGCAAAAAAATACAGTTCTCTTTGCACAGAGCTACTACAAAGAGTACAGTTTTAAATGTTGAGGGACCATTTTATTATGAAATTTAATTACACAAAAGTCAAAATGAGGTGAGGCCTTCAAAATGAACCTAGGCAGCCTGCCAGAAACCTAGCTGGTCTGCTCAGCAGAGGTTCACCAGACTTCAGGCAGACTTCTGCGGCACCATGCTGGCTTCAGCAGGAGCAGGCCCAAAAATAGGGAGCTGGCAAAATAACTATAAATATTACAAAATACAATAGAAGTCCCACAAGATAGTAGGTCATCGTCAACCTCTGGCTTGTGGACAATCTTTATAAATCAATGATTTATTATATAAGAAAATTCAAAGATTACTCAAAAGAGAAAAAAGGGCCAAATTGATTTGCTTTAAAGACAATCTAAAGCAAACAAAATCCTAATACACAGTACAGTAATCAGAATTCTCAAAAAAAATTAACAAGAAATCTAACCAGAAAAATCAATACTCACAAAATTCCTTGAGGCCTCAGGAGTGGTAACCTCAGGCTGGCCTGCCTCCTTGAGCTCTACCCATAAAAAAGAAATAAACATAACTGCATTTAAAATGACAGTACACAATTACATCAAATAGAAAATCAACAGCAAAAACATAAAGACTTTAAAAATAATAACTAAAAATAACAAAAATAAAGTAAAAAATAAAATACACCTAATTTCAGCCCAATACATAGCATAGTAAGGATTCACATTACCAGTTTCACGTTTTTGATTACAGAATATTGTTCTGGGCTCTGTTCCATAAAGCAAGATTAGATAATCTTAGACCTCACAATGAAGTCTGGCTTGCTTTAAGGCAATTTTGCACCAGCAGATTAGCCTGTTCCAGAAAACTAGATTTCATTTGGCTCAGGCAATCCTGGATAGGTTGATCCACATTTTTGTTCACAGCAAAATTTACAAGCCCTTGAGTTGAGCACTGAACAGCTGATCAATCATGAGCTACAAGTCTGAGAAACAGAGAAAACAACCTTCGCTCTAGTAGAGCAAGAGGTGCTGGTGGCAGTTTATCAAGATTATCAGCACATCTGACAAAAGTGGAGCAATATAGTAGAAGCAGCAACTAAGGAAAGTGAGAGGGTGTAGAGAAAAATCACTGAATGAATTAATGTGTAAAAGAAATAAGTGAAATCTGTATAAACTTTGTGTGGTAAATTGTTGCAAATGATATTACTTCACTTCAGACATTATATACTCTCAAAGCAAAAAAGGTATTTAAGTTTTCAGCATGCATAGAATTGTTCTAGTCATTACTGTGAGAGATGTTGAACGTTATTGTGCTTGCACTAAACCCTATAATGTCCGTTAATTTCAAGGCAAAAAAAAAAAACACAAAGGCTATTCATTCATTCATTTTCCACTGCTTATCCAAAGGGGCAACAATCTTAGCAGCAAGGTTATTATAGTTTTGCCTTTTTATATTAGTTTTTATTTCTACATTTTTTCTGACCTTACTTGGAAATTCAGTTTAGTTTTAGTTTTCCTTCATCGTGTACTTTTAGTTTTAGTTTAGTTTTTATTTTACAAAGATATTTCTATTTTATTTTTATATATATTAGTTTCAGTTTTAGTTTTAGTAATTATAGTATGGTTATGCGGTGGGTTGGCGCCCTGCCCGGGATTGGTTCCTGCCTTGCACCCTGTGTTGGCTGGGATAGGCTCCAGCAGACCCCCGTGACCCAGTGTTTGGATTCAGAGGGTTGGAAAATGGATGGATGGATGGATGGATGGATGGATAGTATGGTTAAAGAGCTACTATGGAGTTTATTTTTTGTGTCACAATGAGACAGAATTGTACACTTAACAGGTTTGGATATAATAGGAATTTAATGTTAGTGGAAACTTGCTACACTATACAACACACTTTACTATTTGGTTTTGTTTTTGTCTGATAAAAACAAGCATAATAAAACTAGGTACTGAATATGAACAATTTTACACAATTTTATAATTTTTGAAATATTTTCTGTGTCATTTGTGCTGAACAAATCTGTGCTGACTGTTGGCACTTTTCCTTTTATTGCCCAGCATGGGCCAATTTGTAATGAACTTTAGGTGAATTTTAAGGTGTGAGGGTTTTTTACTCTAAATGTCTACAACACACAACATATCCTGCTCCAACGACAATGTGCTTATAATGAATACCTTCAATATTTCATAAAAAATCTCAAACACTGGGCTTTGTTATTTTCTACCAGCCATATTGATCTCTGATTCCATCTCAGGCACAAACAATTTATAGACAGAATTTTGCACCTACAGGCCTGGAAAAATATAAAAAAATAAGAAAAGAGATTCTACTGTGTTTTGACAGGCGTGACCATGAAAATCACGGGGCTTAAGGAAGAACAGGACTCTTAGGGTTGAATCAGTGAGCAGACCCCACCTAGCTGTATTGAGGGAAATAAAGAAAAACAAGCATGTAGTGTGAAGGTTAGTGAGACTTGAATAGCCCATGCATAAGAACAGTTCACCCATAATGAGCAGAGCAAGAGTAGGTAATAGGAGTATGGATGGGTACAAAATGACAGAGACAGCATCTGAGATTAAGAACAATTTATGCATTATCTAAACCTGTTTATCCAGGGCAGGATCACAGGAACTTGGAGCCTACCCCAGCAGGTTTGGATGCAAGGCAGGAAAAATCCCTGGTATGCAATATGTATGGCTGATGGCTGATGTTAACAGCAAAAAGAATATGACATTTCAGCTATCTGATTTGAGAGAGAGAGAAACATTGAACAAATGGGGACAGATATTTTAAATCATAATTCTGCTACTGGATTATTTTCACAATATCAGGTATTTTGAGCTGTGAATATGAACTAAAAAAGATACATTAATAAATATAGAATAAATACAAAAACAAATTAGTATGTTTAGCTTTTCACCACTTGGCAGACTCTCTTCCCCCACCTACCTGTAATTCGGCAGAGACATTGCCAATTCAGGAATTTTACAAGGTTTGTATAGCTTCGTTGTAAAATGACGTTTTTAAAGCAAAAGTGATTAATCAGCAAAAATATGCTGATCTTGTATGATGACCTAGTCAGTCGCTTGATCAGTGTTTTCAAAAATTGGGAGTGGTCTCCCCTAGACATTCCCGTGTACTCAGATATGGGGATGGATATTTGAGGAGTAAACCCCAAGACAATGATTATATTATGTACATTAAATATCTATCAACAACAAATCAAATTAACAATGTATTGTACAATTATTATAAAAGTTAAGTTGAATAAATCGGACTCTGCAGCCGCAAGAATAAAAAAAAATCAAGTATGTGTTCAGGTAAAATACCACTTCCGGTTAATAGATTTGGCCCAAAAGTTAATAGTGATCTACAGTTTTGGTGTAACAGCCACATGCCGAATTTCATCTATCTATCTAGTTGCATTTTTGAGATAGATAGATAGATAGATAGATAGATAGATAGATAGATAGATAGATAGATAGATAGATAGATAGATAGATAGATAGATAGATAGATAGATAGATAGATAGATAGATAGATAGATCCCAAGGGGAAAATTCACAAATATCGAGATATTGTGTTTATACACACACATACACACACACACACACACACAGACACACACAGACATAATTCCAAAAAACTGTATTTTCGGACTCTGGGAGTTCTAAAATGCCAAGATTCATTAAAATGTCGAGGTCGATTTTTTTTTTCATGATTACTATACTTTCTCTATCCTTCGTATACTTCATATGCGAAGTGGCAGGTGAATTACTATCAACAAAAAGCAGGCACCTGACAAACTGAAAAGTTACTCATTCGTGATTTTTCTGTCTATACGGTAAAGTTTTTGTTGAGCAGCACATTCCAATTTCAGGCATTTGATTTACATCTTGATATACAAGTGCAAAGAAAGGCACATAAATTTGCTTTCTATTCCACAGGCTTTACACGCTTATTCAGCTTGCTCTGCCACCACAAATGCTGTGTGAACACCCACCCTCCGTCACCAGCCGCCGTTCACTGGATGAATACATGCGGGCGGCTTGTGGTGGATGGCTTTCAGTTTTAGAGTTAAATGTTATAAAGGTTAAAAACTAATAGCAAGAAAATTAATTCAAAGACGAAAACTAAAATTATGTTTGGTAAATTATTATTTTATTTCAGTTAGTCTTTCCAGCTACTTTAATAGTTTCGTTTAGTTTTAGTTTTTCATTTCAGTTTTGTTAATTATTTTATTTCAGTTTACAAAAATGTTTTTTTTCAGTTTTGATTTTAGTTTTCATTAACTATAATAACCTTGCTTAGCAGTGAAGCCCATATGTTCCTTTCCCCAGCTACACTTGCCAACTCATTCTGTGGGATCTCAAGATGTTGCCAGGCCATATGGGAGTTTAAACCCTTTCAATGAGTCCTGTGTCTTCCCTATGGTCTCCTCCCAGCTGGTTGTGCCTGTAAAACCTCCACAAGGAGGTGTCCATGAGACATCCATATCAGATGCACAAACCACCTCAAATGGCTCTTCTATGTGTGGAGGGCAGTGGCACTACTCTGAGCCTCTCCCAAATGTCTGTACTTCTGATCCTTTCTCTAAGAGAAAGCCTAGCTACCCTGAGGAGATAGATAATTTTGCCCCCTTCCAGCCATTCTTTCGGTCATTACCCAATGCTCATGACCATAGGTGAGAGAAGAGATGTAGATCAACTGGTAAATTGAAAGCTTCACCTTCTGACTTCGCTCCTTCTTCACCACTACAAGATCAGTATAGTGACTACATAACTGAGCCCAATCCATCTGTCAGTGAAACCATTTCTTTTCCCCTCACTGGTGAACTAGACCCCAAGGTACTTAAACTCCTCCACTTGAGGGAGTAACTCACCTCCCATTTGAAGTGGACAGCCCACCATTTTTCTACTGCGGACCATGGCCTCAGATTTGGAGGTATTAATATTCATCATTCCTACTTCACACTCGGTTGCAAACCATCCCAATACGTGCTGAAGTTCACAGCCAGATGAAACCAACAGTACAACATCTGCAAAATGTAGAGACATAATTTTAAGGCCATTGAACTGGACCCCCTCCCTGACTATGCCTTGATATCCAGTCCATGAAAATCACAAACAGGATAGTATATGTAAGTTTGTATATGAAAGCAATTAATCTTTGCTTGCTTTTTTAGAAATAGCAACAATTAATTACTTTCATATACAAATCTGCAGCAGAAGACTCACAGTGTCCACTCTTTGAATTGTAACTTACCATATTCAAACATGAAACCCCAGATATTTGGCCTCAACATTTGTACAGTACATGTGCAATGGCATCTCATATTATTTTAAGAATGAATAAGAAGACACATTGATATTTGTACTGAGTATTTGATATTGCGCATCATAAATAAAAACCATCAGCTAAATGAGCTACAATACAATACATAAGTAATACTGTTGCCTTATTCCATTACAGAACCCTGAATCGAAGCAGCATTAATAAGCATATTGAGTATAGGTATCTGCTTAGGAGAAGTGTATTCAGAGTTGTTTCTTTAAAAGTCAGGGAACTTTGTAGAAGAGATAAAGGTGGGCAGCTTGTTCCACCAGCTAGTCTATTATCAGTTATGATTGCCCAGAAATGTTGCAGTTGTTGAAATTTCACTACCTGGGACTCTGTGTAATTTATCTTTTATGGAATGTTTTTCTTTGTGTGTGTGCATGTATGTGTGTGCAGAAGCCGCTTCAAAGTTAAGTACACTTTTGCGATCACTTTGCTGATATGTGTGGCATCTCCAATATTGTGAAGAAATGGCAGGAAATGTCCCTGATTCACATCAATGTCAGTTTATGATGTATTACACTGACCATGTCATGTCTTGGAAGAAATAATAAAGCCTTGGATGTAAAACAATAACTTTCATGCAGACCCTTGTCTAGGCATACCAGAATGTCTGGTCAGGCTCTGATTACATTTTTCTCGGCAGACTTTGGTGATGGAGCTGTGCTTCTATGTCGATTGTTCATTTAGGAAGGAGCATCACATGTTCAGCATTTCCACATTTTTTGTGCTTATTAAATAATGCAGCTGTTATCAGCATTTCTGACAGGACATTTCCAGACTTAGATTTTATGATTGAATGCTCTGTTCCTTAATTACTGAGGCTGCAAAATGTTAATCCTGGATGTTAAATCTGCTCTTTTGCAGGTTAGTTTCAGTGCATTGGTCATCCCAGTAACTGAGCTGGATTATGTCAAATCTTTCTTTTTGGAACAGGCAAATCCTGAGCCAATTCCAAAATGCAGGATTATCGAGTTATCGGTATCTTCACAGATCACATACTTCTGAGTTAATCTGTTCCAGAAAAGCAGGTTTGGGTTAATCCAGGTTTTCTGGATTGGAATCATCCCAATTTCCATGAATCTCAATTTACTTTAACTAGATTTCACATACAGTATATATATTGTCACACACGTGCAAGTAGGAGACAGCCTAAAGAGCCTGAGTAAATGTAATACTACACCAGACTAGGAGGTGGCAGAGTGTGCTGACTGTCTCTCTCTGTTTCTTGCAGACCATTCCCGGGAAATCTCGCCAGGTCCCAGCACCTCTGATGATGTCACTTCCGGCACCTCTGATGACGTCACTTCCGGCAACTCCGATGATGTCACTTCCGGTTTTGGCACAGATGACATCATTGCCTTCCCCAGCCCTTAAAACTGCCATCTTACCTCCAACTATTCAGTTCTGGTTTGGACTCAGTCTTGTGAACATCTCTGTTCAGTTATTTCTAACTTTTGCAGCTGGGATATAATATACGGGTGGCTGCCCCAAACCTTTATAATGTCTGGATCTTCATTCTTCTCACAGTGGCGTAGCCGGCATGATTATGGTTCCCTGAAGAAAATGGAACAGGACCAAAGAAATAACCAGGTGAGAAAGTACTGGGGCTGAATTTCCGGATGGGGAGCGTGTCCGGGGATCAGGAGTAAGTTGGTGCAGGCTTCACTTCCTAAATATGAAACCAGGCTAATATTTTCTCAAAGGAAGAATATGGACGAGACTTACAAATGTGTGCTGGTTCCTATGGAGGAATCGCAAAGGGCTCACTATGTTCTCTCGGAGGAGAGAGCTGAGTCAGCCATTGGGGTTACGATCCCAGATAAACATGGACTTTCCCCGGGCCAGCAGGTAGAAACCTTAAAAAACTGGGAGTTAGATCCTAAGAGATCTATCTGGGAGCAGGCAGAAGCTCTCTGGGAACAGCTAGCCCATTTGCCTTTTGAGCTGTCCTCCTTCCAAATTGTGCAGCATGTAGCCTGCCTATTTCTATTAAATGGACTCCCCAAAACATTTGCCCAGCCGGTCTGGGCAGAATTCCACAAAATGGAGGAGCTTATAAAGCTCCTAGAAACATCTAAGACAGCCTCGTAATCCAAGGGAGCAGAGCAGTCCTCTAGTGGATTCCATGGGGATTACGTCACACAAGCTAGGTCTCTTTCATGTAAACCAGAGCCTGTACCAAAGTTCCCGGGCCACAGGGCATACAACCTGCCGGGGGACGAAGATGGATGCAGGTGGAATGGGAGAGGCGGTTTATGTGCACTTGTCAACCCCCTTTCGCTAGCACAAACAGGAGTAGTAATAGTTAATGGATATAAAGTCGAAGCACTCCTCGATTCCGGCAGCAACATTTCCATTGTGGCTCGCTGATATGTATTACCGTGACAGTGGATAAAAATAAAGACCAGTATTACCTGTGTACATGGTGAAACCCGTAATTATAAAACTGCCCGATGTTTCATCAGTTATGGAGGATCGCTGAAAAAAATCACTGTGGTCCTACCGAGTTCATCTTTCGCTGTGATTCTGTGGCGGGACTGGTCAAACATTAAAAGTGGTATACTAATTACTACTGACGGAAAAAACTTAGGTCTAGCTATAGACAGGGATGACTCGACTTCAGCTGTCTCCACGCCATGTAATCAGAGATACGGAAATCCAAGAGGTAGACGGGGAGGTTCCTGGGCCATCGCAGGAGGACATGACATCACCCCGCTCCTCGACGAGCCGGGAGGAATTCCCGCCCATTGAGGTCAGACCGGACACTCCCTCTGAAATGCACTTTCAGTTCAGAGAAACACCGGCTTCTTTCATAAGGGAGCAGTGGAATGATGACTCCCTGCAAAAAATGCAGCAATGCTTGTCAATGGCCAACGCACTCATCAGCCCATACCACAGGGTCCTCACTTTGTGATAGAAAATTACCTATTATATCGAATAGCTGAGCATGAGGGGGAGGTGAGAAAGCTGTTGTTAATCCCACGAATTTACCAGCGGCAAGTCTGTGAATTAGCACACGCCCGCCTCCTAGGAGGCCATTTGGGCACTGAAAAAACACTAGAGCGGATTAAGCTCCGATTTTTTGACCGGGAATTAATGAGGTTTGCCGTTTTTGCGTCTCTTGTCCAGGCTGTCAATTACGGCAAATTCCTAGAAGGGACCAAGCTCCTCTTGTTCCCTGATTGATGTTCACTTTGAGAGAATTGGGGTCGACATTGTAGGACCCTTAGAGCCTTCAGCCCAAGGACATAAATATATATTAGTCCTCATTGATTATGCTACTCGATATCCTGAGGCTGTTCCTCTGTGCTCAACCACGTCTAAAATAATCGCACGGGAACTTGTAGGGGTCTTTGCACGTGTAGGCATCCCTAAAGAAGTCCTTATAGATAGATAGATAGATAGATAGATAGATAGATAGATAGATAGATAGATAGATAGATAGATAGATAGATAGATAGATAGATAGATAGATAGATAGATAGATAGATAGATAGATAGATAGATAGATAGATAGATAGATAGATAGATACTTTATTAATCCCAATGGGAAATTCACATTCTTCAGCAGCAGCATACTGATACAATAAATAATATTAAATTAAAGAATGATAACAATGCAGGTGAAAAACAGAAAAACAGACAATAACTTTGTATAATGTTGAATGTTAACGTTTACCCCTCTGGGTGGAATTAAAGAGTCGCATAGTTTGAGGGAGAAACAATCTCCTCAATCTGTCAGTGGAGCAGGACAGTGACAGCAGTCTGTCGCTGAAGCTGCTCTTCTGTCTGGAGATGATACTATTAAGTGGATGCAGTGGATTCTCCATAATTGATAGGAGCCTGCTGAGCGCCCTTCGCTCTGCCACAGATGTCAGACTGTCCAGCTCCATGCCAACAATAGAGCTTGCCTTCCTCACTAGTTTGTCCAGACGTGAGGCGTCTTTCCTCTTAATGCTGCCTCCCCAGCACACCACCGCGTAGAAGAGGGCGCTCGCCACAACTGTCTGATAGAACATCTGCAGCATCTTATTGCAGATGTTGAAGGACGCCAGCCTTCTAAGGTAGTATAACCGGCTCTGTCCTTTCTTGCACATGGATCAAGGGATGCCATTCAGACGTTCAGGGAAGTTGCCAAGTTACTTAAAATAAAGCACTTAAAGACAGTGGTGTATCATCCTCAAACCGACGGTCTAGTGGAGAGATTTAATCAGACTCTCAAGCAAATGCTTCACAGGGTGGTCAGCAAGGACGGGAGGAACTAGGATCAGCTCCTCCCCCTTGTACTCTTTGTCTATCGGGAGGTCCCACAAGCCTCTACGGGGTTTTCACCTTTTGAATTATTATATGGATGACAACCTCGGGGATTATTGGATATTTTGAAAGAAGGATGGGAAGGAGAGACCCTTCCCTCTACCAATATATTGGAGTATATTGCGCAGTTACGCGATCAATTTGGAAAAATTTGACCTGTTCTAAAAAGTCACTTAGAAAAAGAGCAAGCAGCTCAGACCCGTTATTAGATAGATAGATAGATAGATAGATAGATAGATAGATAGATAGATAGATAGATAGATAGATAGATAGATAGATAGATAGATAGATAGATAGATAGATAGATACTTTATTAATCCCAATTAATGAGGAAATGTGAGGAAATTCACATACTCCATCAGCAGCATACTGATACAAAAAAAAAACAATATTAAATTAAAGAGTAATAAAAATTTAGGTAAAAACAGACAATATCTTTGTATAATGTTAATGTTTACCTCCCCGGGTGGAATTGAAGAGTTGCATAGTTTGGGGGAAGAACGATCTCCTCAGTCTGTCAGTGGAGCAGGACAGTGACAGCAGTCTGTCGCTGAAGCTGCTCCTCTGTCTAATTTTAGTGGATTCTCCATAATTGATAGGAGCCTGCTGAGCGCCCGTCGCTCTGCCACAGATGTCAAACTGTCCAGCTCCATGCCTACAATAGAGCCTGCCTTCCTCACCAGTTTGTCCAGGCGTGAGGCGTCCTTCTTCTTTATGCTGCCTCCCCAGCACACCACTGCGTAGAAGAGGGCACTCGCCATAACCGTCTGATAGAACATCTGCAGCATCTTATTGCAGATGTTGAAGGATGCCAGTCTTCTAAGGAAGTATAGCCGGCTCTGTCCTTTCTTACAAAGAACATCAGTATTGGCAGTCCAGTCCAATTTATCATCCAACTGCACTCCCAGGTATTTATAGGTCTGCACCCTCTGCACACAGTCACCTCTGACGATCATGGGGTCCATATGGTGCCTGGGCCTCCTAAAATCCACCACCAGCTCCTTGGTTTTGCTGGTGTTCAGGTGTAGGTGGTTTGAGTCGCACCATTTAACAAAGTCCTTGATGAGTTTCCTATACTCCTCCTCCTGCCCACTCCTGATGCAGCCCACGATAACAGTGTCATCAGCGAACTTTTGCACGTGGCAGGACTCCGAGTTGTATTGGAAGTATGATGTATATAGGCTGAACAGGACCGGAGAAAGTACAATCCCCTGCAGCACTCCTGTGTTGCTGACCACAATGTCAGACCTGCAGTTCCCGATACGCACATACTGAGGTCTGTTTGTAAGATAGTCCACGATCCATGCCACCAGGTATGAATCTACTCCCTATTATGATCGTGGTATGACCCTCCGAGAATTCCACCCGGAAGATCGTGTCTTGGTTCCCACCTCTAAATTACTTGCCCATTGGCAAGGACCTTATGAAATTAACGAGAGGAAAGGACTCGTCGATTATTTGGTGAAACAACCTAATTGTCAATCGAGCGAGCAGATCTATCATGTGAACTTGCTGAAGCCATGGAAGGAGAGGGATCCTGATCCCACCTCTGCTCAGCCCAGCTCATTCTTTGCTCTCACAATCAACCTTAATTTTGGTACCGATTTAAGCTCCAAACAGAGACAGGAGCTTGAAACGGCTATCCTGTCCATACCAAAAGTCGTGAGTGAAAAACCCGGAAGGACCTCTCTGATTGCAAATGACATTGTGACAGCACCCGGGGTTATTGTTAGAGAGCGGCCGTATTGACTTCCCGAGGCGAAGAAAACAGAAGTGGAGCTTGAAATCAAGTGTATGCTGGAACTTGGAGTAATAGAGGAAAGTTATAGTCCCTGGTCCAGTCTGATTGTCTTGGTTAATAAGCCTGATGGGAGTTGGAGGTTTTGCAATGATTTCCGTCGGCTTAATCAAGTGTCCCAATTTGATGCTTATCTGATGCTCCGAGTGGACAACATCCTCGAAAGGCTTGGCCAAGCTAAGTTCTTGACCACACTTGACATGACGAAGGGGTACTGGCAAATTCCTATAACGGACTCCAAGAAGATTAAGACCGCGTTTAGTACCCCTAACGGACACTGGCAGTATCGTGTCCTTCCATTCGGGTTACACAGGGCACCTGCAACTTTTCAGCGTCTGGTGGATAGAGTGCTCCACCCCCATAATGCGTACAATGCTGCCTATCTGGATGACATCATTATCTATTCCAGCACATGGAAGGAACATGTACAGTAGGTCACTGTGGTGTTACGGGTGCTAGGTAAAGCTGGGCTTCAAATTAATCCAAAGAAATGTTTCTTCGGATTGAAAGAAGCTAAATATTTGGGCTACCTGGAAGGTCGGGGTACCGTAAAACTACAGTGTTCAAAGATAGAAGCCATAATACGATGGCCCAGTCCGCAAAACAAGCAGCAGATCTAAGCCTTTCTCAGACTAGCCGGTGTAAAAAGGAGCTATATATATGCATCTGACCCAACACAGATTGGACACGGTGGCACACGTATAAAATAAAAAGACTTTTTATTTTCTTCACCTGTGGGGCACGCCTTCCCCATAATCCCCACAGGCACAACACAATTCCAAGCACAATACAAAAACGCTCTTTCTCAGCACCACCACTCCTCCCAGGCAATCTTGTCCTCCTCCACCCAACTCTGGCCCCTGAGTGGTGGTTGCTGGCTCCTTTTATTGGGTACCCGGAAGTGCTCCAGGTGCTTGATTGCCGACATCCAGCTGCACTTCCAGGTGTGGCGAAACCAGTGCCCAGAAGAGTCCAGCAGCTCCTGCTGCAGCACCCCCTAATAGCACCTGCGGAACCCAACAGGGCTGCACAACACTCCAACCCCCATGAAGCCCTGGGGGAGTCCAAGGCACCGCTGCAACCCAGGGAGGCTGCCATCTAGCGTCCGGGGGAGATATTGTGTTTCCCATGCTTGCTTCCCTGGAACATATGCTGCCGGGGCATCCCGGCCAGGCATGGGCCCCAGCCATCCGTCACACCAGGTACTACCGCCGGTTTGTACCCCGGTTTTCAGAGAAAGCGGTGCCCTTGACTGACTTAACAAAGAAGAGGGCTCCTAACAATTTGGTATGGGATGATACGACGGAGGCTGCATTTAGTGACTTGAAACAGGCCCTTATGTCTACACCAATTTTGAAAGCTCCTGATTTTTCTCTTCCTTTCATTCTCCAGACTGATGCTTCGGATACAGGTCTCGGTGCTGTGTTGAGCCAAAACGTCGATGGTGTAAAACACCCCGTCATGTACTTCAGCTGGAAACTGTTGGATCGGGAGACCATGTATGCGGCAGTGGAATGGAAGGCACTTGCAATTAAATGGGCAATTATCCAGTTGAGATACTACCTCTTGAGTCGGGAATTCACTCTTGTGACGAATCATGCACCCTCACAGTGTATGGCCCTGCACAAAGAATCAAATCCTCGGGTCACCAGGTGGTTTCTTGACCTTCATCCGTATAAGTATTCGCTTATTCATCGTAAGGGCTTTCTTCATTCCAATGCCGATGCTATTTCTCGTGCTCATGACCTATCAGTGCAGGTCGCCTGACCCAACGGGTCTGGGCTAAGGGGGTGGCCTTGTCGCACACGTGTGAGTAGGAGACAGCTAAAGGTCCTGAGTGAATGTAATACTACACCAGACCAGGGGGTGGCAGAGTGTGCTAAATGTCTTTCTCAGTTTCTTGCGCACCATACCTGGGAAATCTTGCCAGGTCCCGGCACCTCGATGACGTCACTTCCAGCTCTGGTTCATCTGATGATGTCACTTCCGGTTCCGGCATAGATGACATCATTTCCTTCCCCAGCCCTTAAAACCACCATCTTACCTCCAAGTATTCAGTTCTGTTTTGGACTCAGTCTTGTGAACATCTCTGTTCAATTATTTCAAACTTTTACAGCTGGGTTTTATTATACGGGTGGCTGCCCCAAACCTTTATAATGTCTGGAGACTCATTCTTCTCACAATATATATATAATATATACAGTGCATCCGGAAAGTATTCACAGTGCATCACTTTTTCCACATTTTGTTATGTTACAGCCTTATTCCAAAATGGATTACATTCATTTTTTTCCTCAGAATTCTACACACAACACCCCATAATGACAACATGAAAAAAGTTTACTTGAGATTTTTGCAAATTTATTAAAAATAAAAAAATTGAGAAAGCACATGTACATAAGTATTCACAGCCTTTGCCATGAAGCTCGAAATTGAGCTCAGGTGCATCCTGTTTCCCCTGATCATCCTTGAGATGTTTCTGCAGCTTAATTGGAGTCCACCTGTGGTAAATTCAGTTGATTGGACATGATTTGGAAAGGCACACACCTGTCTATATAAGGTCCCAGAGTTGACAGTTCATGTCAGAGCACAAACCAAGCATGAAGTCAAAGGAATTGTCTGTAGACCTTCGAGACAGGATTGTCTCGAGGCACAAATCTGGGGAAGGTTACAGAAAAATTTCTGCTGCTTTGAAGGTCCCAATGAGGACAGTGGCCTCCATCATCCGTAAGTGGAAGAAATTCATAACCACCAGGACTCTTCCTAGAGCTGGCCGGCCATCTAAACTGAGCGATCGGGGGAGAAGGGCCTTAGTCAGGGAGGTGACCAAGAACCCGATAGTCACTCTGTCAGAGCTCCAGAGGTCCTCTGTGGAGAGAGGAGAACCTTCCAGAAGGACAACCATCTCTGCAGCAATCCACCAATCAGGCCTGTATGGTAGAGTGGCCAGACGGAAGCCACTCCGTAGTAAAAGGCACATGGCAGCCCGCCTGGAGTTTGCCAAAAGGCACCTGAAGGACTCAAAGACCATGAGAGAGAAAATTCTCTGGTCTGATGAGACAAAGATTGAACTCACATTTGGAGGAAACCAGGCACCGCTCATCACCAGGCCAATACCATCCCTACAGTGAAGCATGGTGGTGGCAGCATCATGCTGTGGGGATGTTTTTCAGCGGCAGGGACTGGGAGACCAGTCAGGATAAAGGGAAAGATGACTACAGCAATGTACAGAGACATCCTGGATGAAAACCTGCTCCAGAGCGCTCTTGACCTCAGACTGGGGAGATGGTTCATCTTTCAGCAGGACAACGACCCTAAGCACACAGCCAAGATATCAAAGGAGTGGATTCAGGACAACTCTGTGAATGTCCTTGAGTGGCCCAGCCAGAGTCTAGACTTGAATCCGATTGAACATCTCTGGAGAGATCTTAAAATGGCTCTGCACCGACGCTTCCCATCCAACCTGATGGAGCTTGAGAGGTACTGCAAAGAGGAATGGGCCAAACTGGCCAAGGATAGGTGTGCCAAGCTTGTGGCATCATATTCAACAAGACTTGAGGCTGTAATTGCTGCCAAAGGTGCATCGACAAAGTATTGAGCAAAGGCTGTGAATACTTATGTACATGTGATTTCTCAGTTTTTTTATTTTTAATAAATTTACAAAAACCTCAAGTAAACTTTTTTCACGTTGTCATTATGGGGTGTTGTGTGTAGAATTCTGAGGAAAAAAATGAATTTAATCCATTTTGGAATAAGGCTGTAACATAACGAAATGTAGAAAAAGTGATGCGCTGTGAATACTTTCCAGATGCACTGTATATATAGCATATATATATATATATATATATATATATATATATATATATATATATATATATACATACATACATATTTCACTACTAACATATTAAAATACAAATGGTTAGTAATTCAGGAAAAATCTAGTAAAATATAAACAGCTGAATACAAATGGTCAAGTATGCTCTGGTACTCTTGACAATGAATTTGATACAGATGTTTGTGGTCACATTCAATGCAGAAAATTTTAACTATGGTATGTGAATCTTTGTAAAATGAATTTATCCAAAGTCATATCAGTGGCACTAGATAATGTTATTTTGGCTTCTTAGATGTCAGTGGCACTTTAGCCTGCACTAATGTGCAAATAACTGCAGCGCCAAGGTCATTAGAGATTAAGTATGTAAAATTCAAATCATTCATAGTATCAATGCACAATTCAGTCCTTTTAATTTACACTGACTAGTTGTATTGTGACATTAGACATTTTGATGAGGGCAAAGTCCTGTGACATTGCAGTATTGTATTGTATTGTATTGTATTGTATTGTATTGTATTGTATTGACCCCCTTCTTTTGACACGCACTGCATGCCCAACCTACCTGGAAAGGGGTCTCTCTTTGAACTGCCTTTCCCAAGGTTTCTTCCATTTTTCCCTACTAGGTTTTTTTGGGAGTTTTTCCTTGTCTTCTTAGAGAGTCAAGGCTGGTGGGCTGTCAAGAGGCAGGGCCTGTTAAAGCCCATTGCGGCACTTCCTGTGTGATTTTGGGCTATACAAAAATAAACTGTATTGTATTGAATTGTATTGCAGCAGTGGTAGAAGCTGCAGCTTTTTTTTGTTGCTACATCTGCAATATATGTTTACATATACTAAATGTACTGTTCTAGTACTTATGAAGTTGTGTTATTATATAAGATTTTCAATTGCATGCCAAATGCATTTCATATTGCTATTGAATATTTCTAAGTGTCTGAAGTATGACGTTTACAAGTCAGTACATTTACAATCAAACTGTGTAATTCAAAAGATGCCTCTTTTTAAAATTTGAATAATGCATCTAATTTTTAGTTATGCAAAGCACAAGTTTAGAACCAAAATGTAATGCATTCTATGGATTGCCATGCAGCCTCTCTCAATGTCTTCATAGCAGACACATTTCCTTTTTGTTTTACTATAGATAAAGTATTATTTCATGATCAATAGCTAAAGAGATCACCCCTGTGTCTGTTACACATTCTTCTATGACAATTAAAACTCTAATGTTTTGCAGGCTGTCCCATAATACATCATACATCTCATCAGTTTCACATTTAAAGTCACAAGTACTTAGTCTTCAGATATTGTACTCTCCTCTGTTCTTTCTGAAATATCATGGATGTTATTGATGATTTGTTGCCTGGGCTTTGTAAATCATACGAGTGTGCAGTTTTTCGTAGATTATCAAAGTCTATCTTGATGACTGAGCCTCGACTGGAAAATGAGACTTATTCAAGCAAAGTTCATTGCGCTAAGTCTCGTTTTATAAGTACACTTTGTGGAATACCACCCTAGTCACTGCTGGGATGTGGGAGAAAGCTAGGGTACCTGATGAAAACATACACATAAATGGACGATATACAGTACAGAGAGAAAACTGAGCTTAAGAAGAATGAGGCAGTAGTGCTAACTACTATGTCCAAGTACAAACATTTTAAAATGAAAACATATCTTGATCCAACTATAAGTCAAATTTGAAAAGGTACCTTGGTGTATGTTGTTACAAAATGGTGTTAAGTAGTACTAATATCAGAAAAGTCTATTTTCCCTGCAAGCTGGAGGACCACTTGCAGTGCTGGATGCAGTTTAACATCATACCCAGGACGACCTGCATGTCATCCTAATGTGATGTGGGAGACCTTCCATGACAAGACCCTGAAAGCTGCTGAGGGCTGTCTTAGTGTTACCAGTATTCCCAGAAGGAGGTTTATCATCTTGCAGGGCACCGTGGATATCAGTGAGGAGTCATAGTGCATGGCTTGAAGGCAGCTCTGGTCTGTACCAGGAACTGAGAAAGATGGCTGCAAGGGCTCTGAGGGCTGATAAGGAGGCATTTTGTTAGACAAATCTGTAAGCAAGTGACACATCTATGGTGTAGTGACCCATGTCCTGCTTACAGAGGAATCAAAGCATTACGCACATCCAAATCTGTTTCTCAGAAAGGTGCAGTCAGGGCATATGATGCAACGGTTGTTACGGATGACACTGCAGTTGTGATCTGCTGGGCTTGCTACTTTGAGCAGCTGTTTAAAAACCATCCTCTGGCTAGGATGTTGAACATCTCTGGCTCCACGGTTCTTGAGGCTGATCCTCCAATTAGCAGTGAACAACCTAATCTCACCGAGATTGCATAGATGGGAAACCAGCTGAAAGTAGGGAAGGCTGCAGGGATCTGTGGTATCTGGAGTGAACTTCTCCAGACTGGTAGTAAAGCTGTCCTCCTGGCATTGCAAGAAATCTTTGATTCCATTTGGGAAACAGACATCAGGTGACTAGAAAATGGGACTTGCCATCCTTATCTGGAAAGAGAAGGGTGATCACCTGGATTGCAGCATCTACAGGGTGATAACACTGCTCTCAGTGCCAGGTAAGGTCCTTGCTAGGGCCATCCTCAATAGGATGACACTTGCTCACCTACCAGCAACCAGAGTAGTCTGGTCTTATACCTAAGAAGCCTACCATCGACCACATCCTGGCACTGAGGGTTTTCATTGAGTGCAAACGCAAATATCAGCAGAGTTTCTTTGTATCCTTTGTCAATTTTCATAAAGCTTTTGACTCAGTTGATCGAGCTGCTCCTGAGACTTCACAGGATCCCCCCAGCATTGCTGGATATCATGGCAGGTCTGTACACTGGTACTATGAGTGCTGTGCAGAGTGCGGGCAGAACGTCTGTGTTTTTCCCAGTTGATATCTGGGGGTTCATCAGAGATGTTCTTGCCCCTACTCTGTTCAGTGCTTGCATGGACGGGGTGTTGAGCAGTGTTGTGGGGTCCAGCAGCTGTGGGGCATCTGTTGGTGAAGAAAGATTCATTGATCTTGACTTGATGCTGTGATCTTCATGGAGTCAGTGGAGGCTCTGATTGGAGCTCTTGAGAGACTGTGAGGAGTCTGAGTGTCTGGGCTTGCAAGTGTCCTGGGTAAAAAAACAAAATCTATGCCTTTAATGATCTCTTGGGCACAGCCATCAGTAGTGTGTCTGTCTGTGGAGAGAATGTCAGCTTCATCATGAGGTTTACTTACCTCAGCAGTGACATTTATGTCTCTGGTGACTCTTCCCATGAAGTCAGTAAATGAATTGGGAGGGCAGGTGGGCTACTGAGGTCTGCTGGAAAGAGGGTGTGTGGTGCTCCCAATATCTCTGCAAAAAGTTGAAGGTCCAAGTCTTTAGAGTCCTGATGCTTCCTGTTTTGCTATATGGTTGAGAGACATGGACGCTATCCAGTGACCTGAGACGAACAATGGACTCCTTAGGTACTATATCTCTTCTGAGAATCTTTGGGTACTGCTGATTCAAGTTTGTGTCAGAGGAATGGTTGCTCATGAAGTCCAGAACAAGGTACATTATCTGCATTGTTAGGGAGCATCAGTTACAGCGCTACGTCCATGTGGCACAGTACCCTGAGGGTGATCCGACTAGCAGAATCCTCATTTTTGAGGCCCTGAGTGGCTGGACCAGGCCAAGGGGACACCCTCATAACATTTGGCTGTGGTGGATAGATGGTTATTTCTGAAGGATGGGTCTGTACTGTGTGACTACCTGGGGGGATGCCAACCAGGATCCCAAACAGTTTTGTCGTGGGGTGAGTGCGGCAATGCACTGTACCAGTGCACGCTCCCTGACCTGAAATGACCTGACCTGATGAGTGGGTACATTGTCCATCACCTCCTTATAATCAAAATTACCAACCTGGAGTCCACTTCTGAAGATGACATAAATCTTCCAATAGTCATGTCTCTTTTTCTAGAACAGATTAAGATTTAGGAGCCCACTTAGGCTGAAAGGATATTATTGATGTTGAGGAAGCATTCATATTCAAGGGGATTTATAGTTTGTCTTTAATGGGAGTGATCAATGGAGAGATGAATAGCCTAGGAATGTACAAAATAAACCAGTTGTAAGAGAATTAGAAATGGTGCCCCTAGTAGTATGCCCTGGACTATTGAAAAATACTGCCGAGGAACCTAATACCAATTTTATACCTTACATATGTTAGTCAGAATGCTTCAGATGAACCCCAAATAATTTTAACAGTAAATGAAAAGCCCATTCCATTTCTAGTAACACAGGTGCTACAAAATCCACCATTAAGGCAATTTATTTTAAAAATGGTCCACCGTCAAAGTAGTCTTTCATAGTAATAGGGGTTGAAAGCACTTAAAGCATGACTCCAGTTACTTCAGACCTTCAATGTCCAATGAGGACCATTCAAAGATAAACATGCTTTTCTACTTCCCACAAGGAAAGTATATGGATCTTCTGGGGAAGTATGTGAATCTTCTGTTTTGCAAATGGGGATGTAATTTAAAATGTACCCCTGACAGCATCTATTTAGAAGTTGCACTATTTAAGATATGTATGGGTTTAAATGTTTTTCAACATTAGAGACACAAAAAAGCAAATTACTAAAAACCATTAGACACAACTGTTTTGTCCCTCTGTTTACCTCTCCACCTCCTAGCCAAGTTTTTGTGCATTTGTGGGTGCAAGACAAAAATAAAGTATGTCTTATACTATCTGTGAATTCTGCTCAGAGTGGATTTTACTGAAATCCTTCCTTGTGTTCCCCAGTATCCTCTTAAACCTCAAACAAATGAGGGCATAAATCCTGTCAAATAAGCTTTATTAAGGCAGGGTATTATAATTTCACATACAAGTTCTTGTAATGCTCCTATCTTTGCTACCTAGAAGGCACAGACAGATACATGTATTTGTGGGAGAGTTCGAGCAATTAATTTATGTGTTCCAGATTCATCCACTGTTTGAGGGTCAATACCACCAGACACAATGTTTTATACTTTTATAATTGTTTAGCCTTCTGTCACATTTGGGCTTCTTCAATACTTAACTACTCCCCCTGTGTCTGTGACTGAGGAGTAGCTGACTGGCCTTCCTCATTCTGTCAGCACAGGTATGCCTTTTTTGTAGCAATATTTTCATTAAATAATTATGCTGGACTTAACAGGTAGGTTAATTTTCGGTCTCAGAGTGTAACAGATACTTTTCCCTCCTTTATTATGTTGCAATATTTTGACACTTCACTATCGCACAATATTTTCTAACAGTTCTGCTATGATGCCTGAACAACATCAACCTGAACCTGCTCCTTTTGATGCAGCTCCACTTGATGCTGCAACATATTTTCAGATTTTCTGGAAGATTACACCTACTGACTTTTCTCAAAAGTATATTTCACCCATTAAGCCCAATCATAATAATACCAAGCAACGTCCTATTGCTCCAGGGGGAATTTGTCTTTTCAGAAATTGTTTGGCAGCCTACACTGGACTATTTGGTGTTAACGATGCCACAAAGATTATGGGATGGTCACAGTGTTATGATTATGCCTTCTGCAGTTGTATTACAGAAAAAGACTATTGTACCTCTTTGCCACTCTTAGGCTCTTGTTCTGAAACGAGTAATGCAAGTGTGTTTTGTCATCCTGCCAGATTTTACCATGGCTGGAACATTATTCCAACCCATTTTCTTCAAATGATATTTTCAAAAAGGCAATGGACTCCTTGGAGTTTCTTTTGTGTGGTCAAAATGCACATTCCTGGTTGCCCACTCGATGGTGTGGCTCTAGTTATATTGCCCATATTGTTCCCATCATGACTGTTTGTCAGATATAAACCCCAATATCCATCATGTTCCAGGAGACCTCTTAAGAAAGGACAGACTATAGCTTTATTTCTTCATTTTTCTTTTCTCAGTATGGCATTTTTGCCTTTGACAATGCAATCAATTCAATTTAACTGCTTGTTTTTCCCAAGAACTTACTGCTGAACAAGTGGTCTTGAGGACAGTAGTTCTCCAAAATCGCCTGGCACTGGACATGTTGCTGTTGTTGGTCCCCAGTGTTGTATGTACATTGCAGATGCTTTTCACAATATTATGAAAATGGTTTCCTATATGCAAAATATAGCACACTCAAAGCTAGTGATTCAAGGGATGGAGCCCTTTTCAGAGCAAAATTAGCAGACTGGTTCACATCTAATTTTGGAACATGGATTTTTGTATTTTTACAAAAATGTCTGTATTACTAATTATTACGCTTATTGGACTATTTACATTTTTTTCATTATGTTCTCTTTATAAATATTTAAATATCACTATAGAAACACATGTTCTTCAGACTTCTTCACAACCAGACATTTGTACAAGATCATCATCAGTTTCACATTTTCCTGAATTTTTATTTATGTTGGACAATGTTTAATGCAGTTCTTATGAATCAAAAGGAAGAAATTATGAAAGATGAAATATAATCTCTTCATTGTAAAACTTAATATTCTTTTTTTATCGTGTCTGATATAACTAGGAAAAATGGGAAAACTACTTTTTTTCCTTGCTCATTGTTTAATAGAAATGGAAAATGGAATGCGTTAGCTCAGAATTCAATATAGTATTTTTTCCTCAGCTGTAGAAAAATGCTAAAGTTCGAATTAAATTCATTCATTTTCTCTTGGGGAATATAATCACATCTTATAAAGTAAATCTCCTTTTGTTAATTATTATTGTGGCTTACTATTTCTACCACAAAGACACGTCAAAAAATGTTGGCAATATATATTAGAAAATATTTGTATGGGGCGGAAGTGATTATGGATATTTATTAATTGCTTTGAATGCTTTAAGGCGAAAAATTAGTTCAGAATGTTTGCTCTGTCCACATAGACTTTTAGTAATTAAGCCCTGTACTGCACATTTCTACATTTATTCTACATATTCCAAATTAAAGTACTTTACATGTATTTCATTTCATATTGATAATCATATATTTTTCTCTTTTTCTCCTTCTAGTTTTTGTGTACAAGTGCTTCTTTGAATTAAGTTGTACTTCACCAGGAGTTTTCGCCTTTAATCTCTGCTCTCAAATGACAGCTGTTTATTTTCAGTATTAATGTGATCTTTTATGGACTGAATTAACTTTGGTCAAAACCCCACTAGATATTTAGTCAATACATATAAGAAATATTTTATATAAAAACAAAGACAACATACAGTATTTACTAAATATAAATTTGTCCAGTATATAATGGGATGTGTCAAAAAATAGGTTACTATTGAAAGTAGTACAACATGTATCATGATACATAGCCAGCAGAATAGTAGACTAAACAGTGCTGCTAGATTAAATAGATACACCATTGAGATTTGTACTTAGAAAAGTTGCAGATGCTGTACTACTGCTCTACAAAGTTGAAAAGTGTGTGAGCAGAACTAGAAGGAATGCCTGTAGGTGTAAAGGACATATCAGTGGATATTTGATGCAGAATGGGGTGATATTAGGAGTCTTCCTGAAGGAAATCATCTGATATGAGAAGGAGGAATGGCAGAGCAGTTCAGAAACCACTGATTCATACAATCTGACGTATTAAGCTTTTCATCTCAATTAATTTCATAATTGCTTCCTTCTGTTTTTATATTGTTGAATTATTTGACATGTTTGTGGTTTCCATCTGCAACATTTCAAATATTGCACATTTTAGGTTTTTCAAAAAAATCAAAAATATTTTATGGGACAGAAAAAAATCGCCCTTAACTCTTTTCCTGTCTTTTTTCTTTCATAATATTTTATTGAAACAAATACTGAATGATAGTGGGTTCAGGCATGAAATTCCCCTTTGTTATTATTAGAACACATATAGCAAACCAGAGCTGCTTGGTTCTCCTAACATACAGTATGTCAGATCCCCCTTAGCTCTGACCATATTCCTTACTGTATGGGGCTTACTCACCTGTACAGGCAAATCATTCTTGGCAGAAGCCCTAAGCCAAACCTTTGTAAATAGATTTCCAACATTTCCAAAGAAGCTCTAACCATCTTCTCTAGCATTTGCATCATGTTGCTGATGGTGTTAATCAGCTAAAGATGATTGGTGTATCATCTCCAGTTTGTGGCCTCTCTGTCACTCTGGCTTTTCCATTTGCCTGTTAAAACTGTCTGTGACAATGTGGGTTTTACTCCATGGCTCCCACTTCCCTTTAGGGAGTCTCTTGAACCCGACACCATCGGTAATGTAACCGAATGAGCTGGACAATGAGGACACCAACAAAGCAAGGAGAAAGGTGCAAAGTGCAGAAGTGCTTTTATTTAAAAACAAGAAAACCAAATCAGTGTCCAAAACAGTGCACTGCTTCTAAAAGTCAATAAATAAATAATTCATTAAAAACAGGGTGAAACAGTGGAGGTTAAAATCCAATAAATATTTCCATTAAAAGCGAGGTTAATACAATAGCTGAAAGCAGTCCTTTAAACGCAAAACCCGGTGCCTTCTTCTGCTGGCGGCTCCCCTGCTTCTCTCATCCGGGCTATGCACCAGAGGAGTCGCCCTACCTGCAGCTGAACTTCTTCCTCTACTGGTCTGGAAGCTTCCTGACCCCTGGCTTCATTTGGCTGATCCAGACCGAGACTTGGGTTCCCCAGCTACCAGGGCGCTCAAACTGGGGATTCAACATCCCAAGCCTCCGACTCCCTCTGTTTCCTCAGCCTTATGCGGTGAGCCAATCACTTTTGGTCACTCCTGCTCCTCACAAGCGCTCAGCGGGAGTGACCACTACCTTCTGCCCCGAGTGCCAGCCAAACACTGTACTAGGGCTCTTCTCCCAGCTGCCTGTCGTTATACAGAGAGCCTGTGTTCGTTCATTCGTTCGTTCGTTCGCACGCTCTCTCTCTCTCTGGCTTTCAGCTTCCAGCAACTCCACTCTCTTTCTCATTTTTTATCTCCCCCCTTCCGCACTCGTGCTCCTACTATGTATAATGGGGATGTGGCACAGGTGTGGCGATTAGCAGCTCCTGGCATCAATTACGGATACGGGCGATTCCTCACCTGTGCACATAAGTGAGGAAACGCCAGCAGCACATTGCGTCCGAGAAGCGCTACGGCCACACTACCATAGGCCATGAGTAAGGTGATTATTTATTTAAAACTCGCCTTTTATTCTGAGCCATGAATCCACTATATCTCATTCTCAATCAGGACTTTTTTTTTTTTAGATGAAAGAGGACAGATTTTATGCCTGGTCATGCCTTGTGTGTTATTGTACAGCTAAAGTTGTTACTGTGTCTCAGGTTTCTTTTTTGTTTAGTCATTTAATTATTTAAGTATAATGTTACATGTTATGTTACTTCTGTTCTTTGTTTTGTTTTGTCATTATATTTCTGTAATATAGTATATGTTTTTTATTAATTACATTTTTTTTATTTTATCTATGTCTGTCTTAATGTTTTCCTTGTCTCCTGTGTACTGTGAGTGGAACCCCAAGAGGCAGGGCCACCAAATCAGGCAGCTGAGGTTCTACCCCAGGAAGTATTTAAGCAGAAGTTGCTGTTATTTCAGCTGCTTTGACATATATTTCATATTGGCTTTTATTTTGTAGATTATTGTGTTCTTTTCAATTTCTGGATTGGATTTCTGTCTTTTCGGCCCCTACTCTTGAATAAATGTACTGTCTCTGTGTTCTGTATTCGTATTTGTTTAAGTTTTTCTCCTTTAGGCTAAATCCATTTTTGCTCTTTCATTCTTTAAAAAATCTTTAAAAATATGCAAGAAATTTGTTTTGTAATGCTGCTGAGTTAGGTTTTTGTCAGTTTTCTCTATCCTCTGTTTTTGTAAATTTTGAACATTTAAAGTAATTTTTTTTAATTTTATGAACATGAGCTCATTTTGGTTATAAGCAGGCCAGAAAAACATGCTTCTTCCCTGAGGCTTATCTTTAGATGGGCCAGAGCAGCACCAGGATTAGTATAAATAAAAAGGTTTATTTTTGCATAGTGCTGAGTGCTCACACAGAGCACTGTAACAGGTTCATGGGTTAGAGTTAAGGTTACAGTAGGGTTAGGTTTAAATTCTGTATTATTGTTTTGTATTGTTTTGTTTTGAAAGTAATTATTTTTCTTTGTACTAATCTTGAGTGTGTGCTTATGCAATAACACTAGTTGTAAAATATTGTGTTTGTTTATCTATTGTAACCATATCTTCAGTTTTTGTACTTTCCTGATGCAAACAAATTTCGCTCTGGGATAATAATAAAGTCTACCTAAGAACATTATAAATAACTGATTACATAATGCTTTAATAAAATACAGATCTGTTTACACACACAGCAAAACAAAGATGTATCTAACCAATTAACATAAATTTAATCATTGCAATATCTGTCTGTTAACATTACTGCTGAACTATGGCCAGGTGACAGCAGAGAAGAAGAAGCTAAAGACTCCACAAAGAAGCATCTATGGAGAAACAAACCTTCGGGGATCCTCAGTCAGTTTTAACAAACAGAATACAATGGGCAGAGTCAGACACAGTCAAAGTCCTAGAGACCTAGGTCAAGTGTCCGCCCAACCCACCTGGGCATTCTACAGTGTAAAAGTATGGTTAGCTACTGGCAGAATCTTTCAATCCTTTAATTCCAAGGCTCCCAGCATCTCCGATGTTCTTCCACTAAGTGACACACCAGAAGAAGAGAAACGGAATAGAGGATGGTTAATAACAGTTTATAATTTATATACTGCTTATATTTTTTATGCATGTGACTAACAAACAATAATACAATATGCAAAGCAAATCAGCAGCTCTAATCAGGGCATTGCAAATAACGACTCTTCATCCTAGATTTAAAAGGTAGGGGCAAAGGGGTACTTTTTGTATAAGCAGGCAGATCATTCCATTGTGTTGAGGACCTGTAAATATAAGCTCCACTTCCTACTGCTATTTTATTAATACAGGGAATCTTTACTAGGCTGATATGTTGAGATTTTAATGTTCCAGTTTGTATGTAATAACAATTTCAGACAGAAACAGAAATGTTGTCATGCTTTATATTTCGTGCAGTGATTATTGCAGTAGCATTTTGAATTAACTGAGAGCTATATATAGAAGGTTTTAATAATCTTCCACTCTATAAGAAAGGTATAACTGAATATTGTCTGCACGTAAATAAAAACAGTAAAGGTCTGAGTACTGAGTGCTGCGTGACACCATATTTAATTTCTGAATATAATGAGAGAGTACTGTCAGCACATTTGCCAACATACTAAGACTGATTAAATAAAAATGAACTAAACCACACAAAGATGTTGTCTAAAAGCCCAATGTAATAAAATAAAGTGGTCTTGTGGTATCAAATACTGTGTGTATGGGTATATAAGGGCAGCGAAAGTGTGCCTTGTCCTCCAGATGACATTATGTAATGAGCTGGCTGTGGGACAAAAGCAGAAACATAATTAGGGGACAAAGTAATGATAATCACATTTTAAGAGGAGAATGTCTGGTGGGACTCATAAACATGCCATATAGTGTACAAATAATGGTATTTTACTTAGGCATCCAGAATATAACCAGAAAAAGGGAACATTGATATTATGAACTACACTGATGATGAAGAGCTAAAAAATTTTGACTGATCTCCATGTATAAATGGTATCTAAGAAAAGCAAGGCATCATTCTATCAGAACAGTTTTTTATGGAACTAACATAACATCTTTAGGTAGTGTTTTAATAAAGTATTATGTTTCATTGTATTTTTTATCATTATGTAAGGATTCATATCACACAAAGTGTTTTAGACTATTCATTGGCTTTTCTCATGGCAGTCTAACTAAATCTCTTGTGTTGCTCACATCCTGCCCAGGTGTGTAGACACACCTATACCCACAGGCAATGCTTTTCTTTATCAGTCTCATCCATTTTTGGTGCTTAAGGAATGTGTATCTCTGTTGATGGGGTTAAAACAAGAAGCGTTTAAAAGGCTTACTTTGGGTGACAGTAAGAGTGGGTTTAAGCACATAGATATAAACATTACTGGGTAGAGTTGTTCTTATAAATTACTGGCAAAGTTTGTAACATAAAAATTTAAACCTATCACATAAATTTAAATAGCCATCATATCTAAAAAAGTCATATATATGAAAAAAATAAATAGTTTTCTTTCATTTTACTTACCTATGTAATTTGTAGTGATTTGTAGTGATAGGTAAGCGAAAAATGTAATCTCATGATTTCATGCTGAACAGAGATAAAAAAGAAAAACAGCTTATGACATAATACATGCCAATGGTTATCAATGCTGCACAACAGCAAACAATATGAGAAATGTCAATTGAAAAAGGAATATAGAAATCCTAAAGTTACCTGGGTTGCATAATCCACATGTCATTATCCAGCTGTATTTTTGAAATGTGCAAAACACATGTATTTTTTGCTACAATATTGTAGTACTAGGGTGTTGTACTGTGTTAGCCATTATGGATGTGATGAAAAATTAAGCAAAATGACACCTTTTATTGGCTAACTAGAAAGATTACAATATTGTTAAACAGATACTATTGGAAAATTCAGCACACTTATAAATAGAAAACACAAGTGACATGAGATTGAGTTTTTGAACAGAAGATAGAATTCTTTAGGAATGAATGCGGGGAAAAGGCAAATCTTCAAATCAAGTTAGATTTTTGTTCTTTATTTCTAATGTTCTAAAATAAGTTGCTCAATGAAGCTTAACTACTACTGTATTAAGCTAAAGCATAATAAATCTCTTCTGTACTATTTTAACATGCATGCCACATTTTAATGATTATACAGTGCATTTTAATGACATATACAGTGCATTTAAAAATATATATTGTTTCAAGTGGTCCCACTGGAGATTCCAGGAGCACAAGAAACAAGACAGTGTATAGTGTTAAAGTGGACCTTACTTTGATAACTGGGACACTTCTCTATATGTACTTGGACTTCAAAACCTTAAACATTTTGTTGGTACCAATGTAAATGAGTGATCATGAGGAATTGACAAAGGTCTTTTACTGTTGTCAGAATCATTGGAAATTACCCAGGTCAGGACACAAGTCCATTGGATTTTGAACAGGGCCTTAAGGACACAGCAACTCTTTGGACTGACCCTGGATGAAGTTTTGAAGATTGTATGAAAGGTAATCCATGGGTGAAGTTTTCTAATTATTCAGCTTTTTAATGTCAGTCTTTTTTGTAGTTTGTCACTTATGTAATTTTTTTGTTGCTCCATTGCTTGTTCTTTGTTGTTGTTTTTGTAATTAGTTGAAACATTTCCTCCAGCTCCTTCCCCTATACTTATGCATCATACCTGAAAGTCCTATTTGAAGCACCTATAATCATAGGTAATGATTGGAAGAAAGAAGCTTTATAAAGCACTAAACATTCAAGGCAATTGTTCTAGAAATTATTCTGAGCTTTCAAAGCATTTGACACTATCTAGTGCAGTGTTTTTCTTGTTTTAAGACATTTTTCAGTTTATTTTTATTCATGTTTTATTTAGTTTTAGTTTTACACCATTTTCAAATTTTAGTATTAATTAGTTTTTCATTTTGTAGTTTATTTTTTAGTTATTTAGCTTTAGTTTTTCAATAATTAACTTTTAGTTTTATTAGCTTTGTATTGTTTACCAAATAGGGAGTGAGTTTATTTCAATATAAGGGATATTTGGTATATTACTCTTTTTGAAATAAACCCTGAGCAGGATGGTCTACTTCAAAATTAACAGTGCTGATGGGTTTGCAAGCAAAACACATCACAAACCTCTGTTAAAATATTTGCAGAACTGTGGCTTTGTAAATATGTTGAGATTATTGCAGTGTACACATTTTCTATCAATAAAGCATCTGTCACTATCAAAGACACTGTAAATAAACATGCAATATCTTTGGGAATTAAAGTTAAATGGCATAAATTCCTACCTTCTTTGATGTATAAAGATAACATTTCTTCCAGTCTAAATACTGACTGAATCTGAAGCGTGTGATTGGCTATTCAACATGACAAATACTCAATGACTCTAATTTTTGAACTATTTAGCTGTATCTTCCAAAGTACAATGTTGTATTTTTTTTATTTAAATGCCTTTTTCATTGAAGTTTAGTAAAAGCTCCCTGCTATTTGCTTTCAGCGGGTATCTGTGATTAACTATCAGTCATGGCCAATGATATCCACAGACTAAGTCATTGACAAGTGATGAGGCTTTGGTATTTGCTCTCAGTTCTAGAAGGGAAAGCTGATTGATAGAAGAAATGACCAATGAAAGCAATAAATTCAGATGTCTGTAGCGAGGAGTACTTGCACATGCAGGCTGGGATTGGCTCCAGCAGACCCCCGTGACCCTGTGTTAGGATGTAGCGGGTTGGATAATGGATGGATGGAGGGACTTTTTTGTTTCCCATATATTTTTCTTCCCCCCACTTAATGAAAACCCAGTAAAGAGAAAGACTCTGAAGCCTTACCCCACCTGTTTGCAACAAAGTTAACATGTATATTTGGTAAAGGAAATTAAGTCCATAAATTGACATGGGCATTATTACTACACCAAGCAATTAAATATTTTGTTTGACTAACATTTACAGTGTTCAAGTGGAAAAACTCTCTTTAAAAAAGAGGAAAGGCTGATTAGTTGCATGCGCTGAAGGTTGTTACCTTTGAGTTGATGACTAAAGTTGTTGCTTGTCATCCTGGGAACTGTATGTGAAGGGAGCATTGCCCGAGCAAGGACAACCCAATTACATGTTTTTTAGAGACAATATGGGACGATCAAACAAAAGACCTCGTTCTCTGGGCTGGAGTCATTTCTATGTAGAATTCCTATCAAAGGTGCAATGAATAACTTGAGAAAGTCTTATTTGCAGTGATGTGACCTTTTGGTTGCCAGTGGCTCTAAATAGGGAAAGGGGAACTTTACAGGGAAGGATTTTTTGATTTTATATTTTTGGAAACAAATCAGTGCCAACTTTTGTTTGTGTGTTTTTACATTTGACAGGAAATTTGGATGTACCTCTATTGGCAATATAGTCTTCAAAACCTTGGCAAAAAATGTTCATCTATGACTACTGATTATGTTAGACTATCAGAGAAGACACTACACCCCATCTACTGTTAATACACTTTATTTTCCTAATATAAAATATGTTAAAATGAAAAAAACACATAATAGAATTCACATCTAGTTATATAAAATAACAAATACATTATTTTTCCATCATCAAAACAAGAGTTCACCCATCAGAATGGCAGAAAGTCACAGGGCTGAGTTGCTCAAGAATCTGTAGAGGTGAGGACCAGACAGACTACAGCTTGTAGTCACGGTGAAGACAATGAACTCTTGCACAGTCAAGCGCCATGATTTTTGGACCCCTCACCCTATGTTTCTGATCAAAGTGTGATTTCATCTTTTGCTGGTTTTTGGAGACTGTATTTTGCTGAGGCATTAAGGAAGTGTGAGAAGCCTGGGGCCGCAAAAGATTAATGGGAAGTTGCAGCTCACATCCTAACATGCAGGAGAGCTGACTGTAGTGGAGTATTGTGTTGCTCTATAATGGAAAAGAGTACAGAGAAGAGCTGTTGAAATGAGCAGCCCTAGACCAAGTGAGCCCTAATGCCATTTTTTTAAGTCTGGTTCAGTCTTTCTACTCCCCCATTTGCCTAGAGATGAAAGAGAGCTGTCCAAATGTGAGGGATCCCCCAGGTGGCTAGGAAAGAAGACATCTCTGCTGATATGAACTGGGGCCTATTGTCAGTAGTAATAGCAATGGGTAGACCCCAGAGGACAGACAGAGAATCCAAGAAATCATTCACTGTACATGTTGTAGCAGACCCTATAGATAGCACTTCAGGCCACCTGGAGTATAAGTCATAGACTACAATGAGAAAGCATTGGTGGTGCAGAACTCCATGGAGACAGAGAGAGAGAGGTTAGGAGCACGCGCCGATACAACACATTGCCATACCCACCACATGACAAATCAACTCAGGATCCCAGATTAGGACCCGAGTGCAGCCATGCAACGAGTGACACCTCATGGAACTCCCCACAAATATTCAGCTTTTAGTTCTTCTAGGGGTGATCTGATCACACCATAGGCTGTAGATGTGAGAATCACCATTTTCACTGAAGGCATGCAGTGCATTCACAAACAAGATATGCAATATCTCTGTCTATCCTAGGTCACTATACCAGGTCATAGCAGTGCTATTTAACCTGCACAATGCCCAAATTGCCTTCATGAGTATTGGTCAGGATGTCTGTATGAGTCCCATAGACCACACAAAATTCATTTCAACAGGGCAGCTCAGCCTGTATTCTGTAGCATGGAGACAGCTCCTCTGAGATCTGTAAGGGACAACCTGTCTGAATGAAAATCTGCAGCTGGGAGATGTCAGGGTCATGTTCAGAGCCCTTGTTGAAGTTCCTGTAAGGAGACAATGGCTTGTTGATGTTAGTTCCTGTGTTTGTGGTGGAGCATGGGGAGGCAGGGGACAGCAGATCTGCCACAAAATTTTCTCATGCAGGGGTGAACTGTAATGTGAAATTATACTGCAGAAACCTGTCTGACAAGAAGTAAACCCTAAGAGGCTTGTGCCCTGTGCCTGATGTTGACAGTATGGCTGTAAGTGCCTGATGGTCAATGCGTAATACTGTATATGAATGCTATTCCATAAAGAAACGTGCTACCTTTCACAAGCTCAGCCACTAAATACTCATGTACTAAGTACTCAAGTACTAAGCACTCACACTCACCCACAGGGTACTTTTGTTCAGCTGGACTTAGAGCCCAGGAGGAGAAGGCAATGAGTTGTTCAGAACCATTCTGTAATTAGCAGAGCATTGCTCCTATGACCACTCTGGAAGCATCACACATAACAATGGTTGGGAAAAGACATCAAAATGAGCTAGAACAGGTGGAAATGTGAGCTGTACAATAGCTTTAGGAAACCTTCAGGCAGAGCTAAAGCCAAATGGCACCCTAGTATAAAGAAACACCCTATTGTGGGTGACAAAGGCAGTCAAATCTGTTCTTTCTTGGTGGAGAGATAACTGAAGGTACCCCTGGCAAAAATCTAATTTGGAAAATACTTTAGAGCAATAGAATTGGGTGGTGAGATCCTCAGTGGTTGGCAGTGGGTATTTACCTGGCATTACTGCTTTGTTCACAGCCCTGAGGTCAATGCACAGACACAAGCTCCCTGTCTATTTTTTGGCTATGACTAGGTTTGAGATCCACAGCGAGGCATTTACTGGCTCAAAGATGGCCTGTTTCAACATGCTGTGTAGTTCGGTGGCCATATTCTTCTGGAGAGCAAGGGGAACTCAGTGGAGATGTTGGATAACAGGGCATATGGAAGGATCAAGGAGAGACATTGTATTAAAAGGTTTGCAATATGTCACTGTGATTTTTGAAGTTTATCTCATAAGACACAATTTTACTCAATTTAAGAACTATGTACTGGTATAGCATAAGTCATCCAGACTATGCAAGCAAACTGAGAGACAGAGACAGAGACTGACACTGCAATACAAGCAACTTAACAAAGAGATGAAAAGGGGCAATTGGGAATTCTTAGTGCATGCTATTAAAAGTAGAACAGGTGTGTTCAGGGGTCTAAATGGTCACATTATTTTTTACAGCAACTGGGTGATCATTTTTATTAACACTATGTCAGCACATCATTGTTTACATGTTTGGTTGTTGAATGCTTGTCTTTTGGTGTGCTATTTTAGTTAAACTCTGCTACAACAAGATTGTCTCCATGTTTGGTTGTGACATGTTCATTGTTTGGGACCTTTGACCTATAGACACTGTATAATTGCAGTTGTCCAGAAACTTTGAAGCTCATATCCAGATGGATGGACGACGTAGCCACCACTTGTTTCTCAGAACTTGTCCTGTCCTGTCCTGAACATGATGTCCTCTACTTTTGGGTTCCCCCTCCAAGACCAAGTATTGTCAAGAGTTGCATTTGAGTAATTATTTGCAGTGTAAGCTGACATTAAACAAAGCTAAGTGTATTTATCCTACTTGATTTATTTTCCACCACCACGTATCACTGGTTGGGGGTTGCATTTTTTATGTTATATCTATATAGATTGGGGTTAAGTAACACACCAGAATTACTAACAAACTCATTCCTAGGGAGCAAGCACACCATGCTGGAGACATGCTGGTGGTTAAAAGCTGAGAGACAAATCAAACCTGCAAAAAGAGATTGCAATTGTTGAAGTCACAGTGAGCTGAGAGTGAGGACAGCCAACCCTTCAGTGTTTAGGAGTGCTAATGCCAGAGCTGTAAATATCTCTAGGCCTAATAAGTTGGTGCCATTGCAGGAGACATGAAATATTATGTCAGGCAGTATTTTTGGTCATAGTGTACAGGCAGGAAGAGTGTGCCCACTATTTCAATTAAAGCTTTGTCATAACCACATAGAACAGCAGAGGGAGCAGTGAGAGTAAAGTGAGAGAAAATCTGTTTGGTAATGGTCAAATAAAACAGAGACACTGCTGTCCTAGTGTCCAACAGCAAAGAAAGACATGCACCGTCCATCTCCAAAGTATAATTTATGAAGATAAGCTGTGGTGCTCACCAAGTGAATGGTCATTGATGCTGCCTAAGTGGAAGATAACAGTTTCATTTGTACAAATGAAGCAGAGACTGAATGATAGACTAGCAAAGTAGTTACGGTTCCCACAGTTTACGCACCTGTGTTCCTCTTTGGGGCAGCTCAGAGTTTTAGTTCCTGCAGCACCGTCTAGTAACAGCTTGTAACTCCCTCATATAGTGAACACTGGAGCTGTCCTGAAATGAAAACACCAGTCACTTGTAATGTGGCAGTTGGTGTTCAAGTGGAGAAAAAGCAAGTTTAGCCATGAGTTTGGCAGCTGACTCAATTTGAAATGCCATGTCAATTGAATATGCAAGAGTAGCATCATCTGGTGCCATTAGTAATCTTTCACAAACTTTTATTGTTACTGGCATGTACCACAAGTTTGTTCCTGATGAATTCATCAAGTAACTCAACAAACTGCAAAAGCTGGCTAAACCCCATAAGTCAGCCACAAAGTGAAACAACTCACCCGACTGCTGATGGTGCTGACAGAGGAGGATTCCTCAGACATTGACACTTTGAGGTGTGAAGAGATGAGATGTCTGGAGGCTTCCCAATGCAGGATATCCAACCGCAGTTCTGAGGATTTTAAAAATGCGTTAACAATGGCTGTTTTATAAGCATCACTCACCTTGTCCAGACCAATAGCTGTTGAATATATCTCAAAAGATTCAATCCAGTGAGTCCAAAGCACTAGAGGTTCACCCTGCAGTGTAAGGAATGCAGAACGTGGTGGGAACATAAGCTCCAACAGAGTGGTGGGGGCCAGTACCATAAGTTGATACCATGGGATTATTATTTTTCCCTGTTAAGATAAGATGTATATACTTCAAATGGTAAAGTATATGAGATGTATCATTAGCATATGCAAGCTACCTTTTTTAAATAATGCATTGAAATGTCATGGGGTTCTAAACAAAAATTATTCCCCACTAGAGAATAGGTTTATAATGAGTGACCTTTCCATAGTATCTCTGAAATTTATTTTTAAACTTAGGTTAAAATATACAGTAAACTCTATAGAACCAAATACTGTTCACTTGGGGAGCCTTTCCTTCGCATATATCGCCCACAGGACTAGAACTTGAGTCTGCACTCTGTACACAGTATGAAAGACCACTGCTTGTACCAGCCAAACCAAGCAATAGGACTTTCAGAGCAACGGACTAATTGGATTTTTGACTATGAGGGTGTACTAATGGTACTAATGTAAAAACATGCACTAGACCTACTGATCACATGATATGTACGTTTGAATAGCATATTAGAGCTCATTATGGAGTCAATAAGTCAGTTTTGAGCACCCCATCCCTAGCTTCATTGCTAAATTACTATAATAACAAAAAACACAAAAATAATTCCAAAGTAACACAAATTAAAAAAGGAAAATTTACTTAAGCTAGGGAACAAACCTGAAACAAGAAATTGCTATTCACTTTCTTTGAAATTTTGTCTTATCTACTATATCTGTGCCCCCTTAATCCTGAGTAGGGTTCTGGAGATTTTGTTCTATTTTTCCCAGAAGATCTTCTACCTTGATATTTGGTTTAAAAGATGCCATATTTATCATACATTTTAGAATTTCTTTAGTTTTATTCAGATTTAGCATGACTCACAAAAGTGCACCTTTAACATCAACTCAATATATACACCCATAGGATTTCTCTTTACAGTGATAGCATATCTTCAATGCAGTGGTATGGTGATCAGCTGCATATAAACTCCAGGGAAATTAATTTGAATTCTAGTTTAGGCACTGTCTTTGTGGTATTTGCATAATTATTATGGGGATTTCTTTGTGTGTTCATGGTTTTCCTCAGGTACTTAACATTTTCTTCCACATTATTACATATCTTCTTTCCTTAATTGCAAGATGTTCATGTTAGGACTCTGCATTGGCCCTATGAGTGTATGTCTTTTGTCCACCTTGTACCCAATTCAGTATGACTTTCTGCTTCCCAGAATACAAATAAGCAATTTCAGAAAACAAATAAATGCTTTTATTACTGAAAGAAGCTTGTGGAATCTTATCTGTTTTATTTGTTTGCTGTCATTTTCTTTTAACTTATATTTCACTTTGATAATCACAATGATTTTAATATAAAATGCATCAGCTTTAGACTCACACTTGTAAAAGGGACTGTTCAAAAATGTTTTGCATAAGAATTATAAAAGCTTTTGTTAAGAAGACAGTACAAGAGGATTGATTTATGCCTATGTATAACACAAACACACACACACACACACACGCACACACACACACCTTTGCTAAACCTGTTGAAAGGTAATAGATGCTACAGAATATTCTGCTAATAAAGGTAGAGTTCAACTGAAGGTAGGAATTGGGCCCTGCGGGAAACACGTTCAAAGATGGAAAAAGCTCAGCAGCTACAGCAGCTCAGGTCCATACTTTACATAATTTGTTTTGATGATTGTTGCAGTAAGAATGATGGATTATTTGGAGATTTTTTTACACACTTTTAAAACATAATGCTGAAACACACAATATGCCATCACTGAAATTAACTGTCTGCCTGAAATTTCAGCAGGGTGAAGCATTCACTTCCTCTTTTATTTTCCTGTTCAGACCTGTTCTTTGAAGAAAAACAAGACTGCTTTCTGGCAGAAGATGAGAGAGAAACACAGAATTGGTGTTACAAAACCATTTTTTTACTGGCACGAAGTGTAATTGGCCTACACTAAAAAATGGCAAAAAACAAACCTACTGAAAATAAATGGAATCTGTCAAATTCCTGACATAATGTGTTCAAGCAAAGAAACTCCTTTGAATTAAATGGATAATTTAAATAAACGAACTTGAAAGAGAAAATACTAAACAAACCTGAACAAATTGGCAGGTAATTGTTTTCTATGCAAAATGATTAATTTTATATTATAGTAACTTGTGTAGTAACTCTGTACAATTCTGTTTAAGTTGCCATGTAAAGTACTTCGAATTAGACTTATGTATATATTCAGCCACTGGAAAGAAGGACCTGACACACAGGAATATAGGTCGCACTGTAATGTCTCTGGGCTGTTTTTTTCTTTTTCTTTTATTCATTGCTGATCTTTCTGCTACTTCTGTTACTGGCTGCATGGGATAGCAGCACTTTGGAAAGAGAAATGGAATCAGGAGGTCTTGGTTATACAAAACTAGTAACGATCAAAACTAGGAAAGCAAGAATCAAGTAAACAAAGCAAAGAACATGAAGCACAAATGATAGCCAAGATTTAAAACAATAGAGTCAAAACTGACAATACACATGGAAACTGAGCCAAAACGTTAAAGGGTAAGTTTGGTATTTTCAAAGTTATTGTTTCATAAAATATGATATATATGCTTTTGATGCATGAAACATTAAGCGTTTACTACAAATTTTAAAAAATACATAGCCAATTCTGCCATTTTGTAGGTGCCTTATAGGGCATGTGAGACTCAGAAAACAAAGGCCTAAAAACGTACTGAATGCATCAATTTTTCAAGTTAAGACAGTTGTCGAGTATTGATCTATATTTTTGTGATTGCACAAACAGTGTAAAGTAGCTCTGAACATCAATTTTTAATGAAAAATCACCAGTATTATAAAATTCAGTAATTTTAACAGAAGCAGCTGTGCATGCTAGCTCAGACCTTGTTTTCTTCTGAAATAATCTTTCAAGTGAATAGAAAATGTATCCTTACCTTGAAAAAATAGTCTGCGATAAAATGATTATTTCCAGATCCCTTTTGATGTTATAACCATGTGTCAGAAACACGGAAGGCATGTTTTATTTCAAAGCTTTTGCTGCCTCATTGGTAAGTTTTTAGGCTTTTATTGTCCGGTGGTGGTACACATTTCCTAAGGTTGCATTGTAAAATGCAAAGACTGGCTATGTACTTTTTTAAACCTGTAGAAGATGCTTAACTTCTGAACATAATCTTGCACGACAAATGCATATATACCATGTTTTTAAAGAAATAACTTTAATTTGAATAATACCAAACTTATACTTTATGTCAAACACTGCGGTCATAAGTGATAGAAAAGAATTTGTAGCCAGAAATTAAGATTCATTGAATATAACACTAAGCTTTACCCAAGCGATGTTATGTGCACACTTCTGTTTGACCTCTCCTATCAATGCTGTAGAAAAGATGTATACAAAGAGTCTCAAAAATGGCAGCACCCTTACAAAAACAAAATGATGCTGCAGGAGAAGGTAATTCATTTTTAACATCAGTAAATATGCACTGAAATAAAAAATAAATGTTGCCATTGGTTACTTGGTCTCTTAATCCACAAAAATGATGTATACATTATTTTAAGAGATTGTTGAACAATACAGAAAAAGTAAGGACAAGGGGTTTTGTCTGTTGTTATGGCTATAGATGATAGTATAATAATAACAATCCTGCACACATGCCTTCTCACTATTGTCTTGTCATTTTCTGACCTCAAAAAAATTCTCCAAATTACCTTTCAGCCTTTGCAGTTCTCCAGCTTGAAAGGAGAGGCTCTTGTGTCAAGACACTGTCCTTAATCCACTCCATGATGTCATAACTGGGCATGCACTGCAATACAATGCTACTGTATTGCTGGTAGGTCAGTGTAGGTGCAATATGCATGTGCCAGCAGCTGCACCAGGATTTGATTTAAATTTGTCATGAATGGGCCTAATGTTATTTTAATTGTTGTTACCCACGGTATATATTACTTAAAAAAGAATATTGTTAAACCGCATTCCTAAGTAAACAAAGGTATATGATTTTTAAAAAAAATTTAACTCTGTTAGTTTTAATTTGTTTTTGTTTACATTTAAATTCACATATACAGTAGATGGTGAAAATAAATTGCTTACTTTTGATAATATTTACAGCAGTCTGCAGGGCTTAGTCTTGAATATACTGATGATCTCGTCATAGACCAAAAAGTGTTAAATCCTTCTCAAATGACTGGCGACTCAGAGAATTCAAGAGTGCCATCAGCATTGTATTCTGACTATCAGTCTTAATTTTATTAACACAGACACTTGAAAATAGCCTTTCAGATGTGAATGTTGTGTGTGGTACAGTAACCAAAATTTTTTATTAAGAGGTGAAGAACTGCGAAAATGTCCTCACTGAAAACATCAAAAGCCTCTATTAGAGAATGACACCGGCCATCTCTTATAGCCTTTAACCCTAAAGTCTGCAAGAAAATAGACAATTTTGCCACACAGAGGCTAACACCATAGAAATTGCTCAGGAGAAGGCAACATTCTGCTGTCATTTTCAGTATTTGTTTGCAGTGGTCCAGCAGGTTTCATGAGGCCATATGAATCATCTTGAAACCTGATGTTGAGTTTGTTTATTTGGAAATCAAGAATATGATGCCCGTGGCCCTGTAGTTAGGGTATAGCGGGTTGGATAATGGATGGATGGATGGAGAATATGATGCCAGAGAGTGTGCAAGTCATCATCGAAACACACTCCTTATGGATTTACCAAATGAAGTGGCTACCACTGAATCATCAAACCAACTTGGGAGTTTTCGTTTCGTTGACAATAAATCATCCCGTTTTCCGTTAGTTCATTTGTTACTATCTGTGGTGGGTTGGCACCCTGCCCAGGATTGTTTCCTGCCTTGTGCCCTGTGTTGGCTGGGATTGGCTCCAGCAGACCCCCGTGAACCTGTGTTCGGATTCAGCGGGTTAGAAAATGGATGGATGGATGGATTTGTTACTATTAGTATTTTGTTGACTTAATGGTTGTGAAAATCAGTTAAATTGTTTTATAATCACTCAATTAAGTCAATGCAGTCAGTTACTGATAATATTGTCCTTTCCAGACCTTTCATGGCAAAGTCAGACAACTCAAAGAGTTTTGTAAATGAAACAAGGATAAATGCAAACATCTTTTTTTGGATTTGTTGAAGCAAGGTTTGTACCTCGATTTCATTCTGACCTCCATTTTCTGCAAACTAGGTCAGGGTTTCCAAAATTACATTAAACAGATAAAGTATCTTGTTCATAGCACCTGATGTACAGCTCCAACATATATTAACTCCCCTTTCCAGTTCAAGGGGCGCATGGTTAGGATAAACCTCTTTCTGTATCACAAGATAACAAGTGCACATTTTTATCCGAGTCATAAATGAATGCAGGGCATTTGTGGTTTCAAAAAAACATTTGACATCTCCAGACATTTTTGAGACAGTGTAAAACATTAAATTCAAGCAGTGTGAATAGCAGTGGACATGTGTTGCTCAGAATAGTTTGCACACATCAGTCCCAGGTCCAGCTAATAAGGTTTCAATATTTGAGTGATTTTAATAGCTATTCCTTCTGCTGTCAAGTTACTGGTTTCCACAAAGCCCACAGCCCATTCTTTAATAGATCCCCTGTATAAATACCCCAGACATGAAGCTACAAGTTCCATATTGGACTGATCCTTGCATTTATCAGCTGTGTGATACACATGCTTTGTGTCATGCAGTTCCTTCTTTATTTTACAAATAAGAAGATTAGCTGCAGCTTCAAATAGGTCATTCTGTATGTCATAACTGCTCATGGGTACATTCTTTGGTAGACTGAAGTCGACATCTGATTTGTTGGTCATATTTACATAGAAGCAGGAAAAAGTAATTAAAGTTCCCCATATTTTGCACCTCGGTGGCGCAGTGGTAGCGCTGCTGCCTTGCAGTTAGGAGACCCGGGTTCGCTTCCCGGGTCCTCCCTGCGTGGAGTTTGCATGTTCTCCCCGTGTCTGCGTGGGTTTCCTCCGGGCGCTCTGGTTTCCTCCTACAGTCCAAAGACATGCAGGTGAGGTGGATTGGGGATTCTAAATTGTCCCTAGTTGTGCGCTTGGTGTGTGGGTGTGTTTGTGTGTGTCCTGCGGTGAGTTGGCACCCTGCCCGGGATTGGTTCCTGCCTTGTACCCTGTGTTGGCTGCGATTGGCTCCAGCAGACCCCTGGGACCATGTGTTCGGATTCAGCGGGTTGGAAAATGGATGGATGGATGGATATTTTGCACCTCCTCATTTTCTCTGTGGCAACGACATTCAGCACAAAACATAACTATGTTTATTACAACTTTGATGTGCTCTTTATTGTTTTTAATTGGTCCAGAGTTCATTGTTTCATGTTGTATCTGATTAAGAACAGATCTGCGGCCTGACTGTTGCCATATTTCTAATTTAGAAACTGTGAGTTCTACTTGATTCATATTATGAACATGACTGGTACGTGTTTTCCGAGTCCTTGATTCCTAAAATAAATCTGTTCTCAGGTTATCCTCAAAATGCCTGCACATTTTGCAAAAAAATCACATCTTTTGAAATATTGTATTCTATCCACACAGTGTAGCATTTGTACTAATGGGTCACAAATCTGTGTTTTACTGGCTATAACAAAAGTTGGAAACTTTAGTACAGGTTGAGTTGGTGGCTTGTCAATTTCAGACAAATCTGTGACTTTGGTCAGTCCTTTGATAATTTGTGGTGGAGTGTTTGTGGATGTTCCAGGATACTCAGTAGTAGTACTGCTGGTAGAAAACCCATCACTAAAATTAGCAGTGGTGGGGATTTAATTTGCCATTGGGACAGCACTGAAATTTTGATTGCTGATTATAGATTATGGAATGTTATTCAGTTCTGTTCATTTCCTTTTGATGATGAAACCTAAGAGGGTTGTTGAGGCATCGTTTAAACTTATTTACTAATCTTGTTCACATTTTTCTCCTAAAGGACAAACACAGGTAATGATTACATTTAATTAGTTACTAGTTCACTGTCTTCAGTTCACTAACATCAGATGTGCTAATTGATCGTGAATGGTAAATTCAAAGTCAAAGTCAATCTTATTTTTTAAATTTGGTAGGCAGATATACACAGTAAAATTGCTATCAATATATATGAATTCTATATTCTTTTTAAGAATTACTTTATTATATTATTATCTATAAGAAATACAGTAATTCAACAATGACCATTTCTTTGCATGTTTATGATGTTTTAATCACTGGACATACAGTATACTGTATATGAAAATTCATGTATGTAGGCTCATTTTTGTAAATGTATCATAAAGTGATGTTTGGGCAAAAAAAAGCTATGCTAAGAAACAGAAACTTGAAGAGCTTATGATGATCAGAAATTAGATAGATAGATAGATAGATAGATAGATAGATAGATAGATAGATAGATAGATAGATAGATAGATAGATAGATAGATACTTTATTAATCCCAAGGGAAAATTCACATACTCCAGCAGCAGCATACTGATAAAAAAACATATTAAATTAAAGAGTGATAACAATGCAGGTATACAGACAGACAATAGCTTTGTATAATGTTAACGTTTACCCCCCGGGTGGAATTGAAGAGTCGCATAGTGTGGGGGAGGAATGATCTCCTCAGTCTGTCAGTGGAGCAGGACAGTGACAGCAGTCTGTCGCTGAAGCTGCTCCTTTGTCTGGAGATGATACTGTTTAGTGGATGCAGTGGATTCTCCATGATTGATAGGAGCCTGCTGAGCGCCCTTCGCTCTGCCACAGATGTCAAACTATCCAGCCCCATGTCTACAATAGAGCCTGCCTTCCTCACCAGTTTGTCCAGGTGTGAGGCGTCCTTCTTCTTTATGCTGCATCTCCAGCACATCACTGCGTAGAAAAGGGCACTCACCACAAACATCTGATAGAACATCTGCAGCATCTTATTGCAGATGTTGAAGGATGCCAGCCTTCTAAGGAAGTATAGTCGGCTCTGTCCTCTCTTGCACAGAGCATCAGTATTGGCAGTCCAGTCCAATTTATCATCCAGCTGCACTCCCAGATATTTATAGGTCTGCACCCTCTGCACACAGTCACCTCTGATAATCACGAGGTCCAGGAGGGGCCTGGGTCTCCTAAAATCCACCACCAGCTCCTTGGTTTTGCTGATGTTCAGGTGTAGGTGGTTTGAGTCGCACCATTTAACAAAGTCCTTGATTAGGTTCCTATACTCTTCCTCCTGCCCACTCCTGATGCAGCCCACAATAGCAGTGTCATCAGCAAACTTTTGCACGTGGCAGGACTCCAAGTTGTATTGGAAGTCCAATGTATATAGGCTGAACATGACCAGAGAAGGTACAGTCCCCTGCGGCGCTCCTGTGTTGCTGACCACAATGTCAGTCCTGCAGTTCCCAAGACGCACATACTAAGGTCTGTCTGTAAGATAGTCCACAATCCATGCCACCAGGTATGAATCTATTCCCATCTCTGTCAGCTTGTCCCTAAGGAGCAGAGGTTGGATGGTGTTGAAGGCGCTAGAGAAGTCTAGAAACATAATTCTTACAGCACCACTGCCTCTGTTCAAGTGGGAGAGGGATCAGTGTAGCACGTAGATGATGGCATCCTCCGCTCCCACCTTCTCCTGGTATGCGAACTGCAGAGGGTCGAGGGCATGGCAGACCTGTGGCCTCAAATGGTGAAGCAGCAGCCGTTCCATGGTCTTCATCACATGTGCCGTCAGAGTGACAGGCCATAAGTCATTCATCTCACTAGGATGTGATACCTTTGAGACTGGGGTGATGCAAGATGTTTTCCAAAGCCTCGGGACTCTCCCCTGTTCCAGGCTTAGGTTGAAGATGTGTTGTAGAGAACTCCCCAGCTCCAGCGCACTGGCCGCAGTCATGGTGATACTCCATCTGGACCCACTGCTTTACTGGCACGAAGTCTCCTCAGCTTTCTGCTTACCTGGGCTGCTATAATTGTGGGGGGGGGGGGGGGGGGGGGAACTCTCTCCTATGCTGGTATCAGTAGAAGGATGGGTGGAGGGTGCAGTACTCCAAGGTGAGAGTGGGTTAGGGTGGTCAAACCTGTTAAAGAAGTTGTTCATCTGGTTTGCTCTCTCCACGTCTCTCTCGATGGTGGCACCCCGCTTCGAGCTGCAGCCAGTGATGATCTTCATCCTATCCCACACTTCCTTCATGCTGTTATTCTGCAACATCTGCTCCAGCTTTTTCCTGTACTGCTCCTTCACCGCCCTGAGCTGGACTCGGAGTTCCTTCTGCACGCGCTTGAGCTCATGCTGATCACCGCCTTTAAAAGCCCTTTCCTTCTGGTTCAAAAGGCCCTTGATGTCACTTGTAATCCATGGCTTGTTGTTAGCATAGCAGCATACTGTTTTTATTGGAACTACAATGTCCACATAGAAGTTGATGTAGTCAGTAGTGCAGTCAACAACCTCCTCAATGTTCTCACTATATGATCCCTGCAGGATATCCCAGTCCGTAGTTCCAAAGCAGTCTCTCAGAGCCTGCTCTGCCTCAGGGGACCACTTCCTGAATAAGCGTGTGGTTGAAGGTAGCTCCCTCATTCTGGGTTTGTAGTGAGGCTGAAGCAGAACCAGGTTATCATCTGCTTTCCCAAGCGCAGGCAGCGGGGTGGGGCTGTATTCGTCTTTAAGGTTTGCATACAGTAGGTCAATAGTCCTATTTCCCCGGGTGTTACAATCCACATACTAGGAAGTGCTGCCAGAAGACCATCACGGAGCACCTGGAGCCCATCTGTGGTGGGATAAAAGGGGCCGCCTCACTCCATTCAGGGAGCCAGGGTCGGGTGGCAGTAGACAGAGCTTGCAAGAGAGGAGTGGAAGCGGCTGAAGGAAGGAGGAAGAAAGGACAGAGCTGTGTTGTGGAGTTTTGTACATTGTGCGTGTTGTTGGAAAAATAAACGGTGCGTGTTTTGGACATTTGGAGTCCATGTCTGTCTGTGTTGAGGCTGATCTTTCACAAAGAATAAAAATGTCCGGATTTGGCTTCTTCACCACCTCCTCAAACACATCCTCATCAACTTCTGCACCAGGTTCATCATAAACCTTTGCAATTGTTTGGCTGGTCAATGATCAAACTTTATATTTAAATACTATACTGGCACAGAACAAAATAAAATTTCAAACTTGAAAATGATTAACTACAGTATGTTTACGTAAGTTGTATACATTCCCTCAAAACAGTAATGGATTCCTTCAGTGCTTTTGGGAGATTAAACACTGGAACCACTTTTCTGTTTTTGATGACATGAGAAGACTTAACTGCCACTAGAGATTTATCCAACTCCAGTTATCTAGTAAACATTACCAATTGATGTAATCCAAATTTACTCACACTCAAAAATGTGAAAAAAAGCTTACTTCATACAGGGGACTTTATTACTAACAATCCCTAACCCAAGACCAAATTATTAAAATATTTTAAAGCAAGAATTACCTTCCTTCAGGAAATCATTTAACGTCAGGTTTGTAATACATACAGACTTCTTGTGTCTTCGAAACTGTACTTTGATGAGCATTCTTATACAAAAATATAAATTAAAACTAAACATTTAATTTGTAAAAAAAACTAGCCAGGTCTAAGAGTAATAGAGCTTGTTCAAGAACAAGAACAGACAAATACTGGAAAGAAATTGACAAAAAAACACACACACACAGACACACACACACACACACACAAATATACTATAAATGCTTTATTTTTGTAAATATTACTTTGTCTCTGACATGTCAAATAAATGAAAAAATGTGTAACCAATTCTATATTAACACCAATCTATTTTTTTTATTAATATCTTGTTTTTTTCAAAGTTACACCCGATGTGTTAATTGCCCAATGCAGTCATGTGCAACATCAGCTAACAAATGTGGGTCGTGGAGAAAAACAGAAGCAGGCAGGTGTAGTGATTAAGGCACTGGACTTCAAACCCTGATGCTGTGGGTTTGAATCCTGCAACTGACACTGTGTGACCCACAGCAAGTCCCTTCACTTGTATGTGCTCCATTTAGATACATGAAAGAAAAATATCCAATTATATCTCTCACATGTAAGTTGCATTGGATAACGGTGCATAACAAAAAAAAAATCAACAAATCAAGTTTAAATATTAAATATGTATTTATGCAGACTTAATTGAAAGTGCCAGACACCATCTAGCAGTCAAATATACTTAACTTTTAGGTAATATGGGACAGCATCATCAACTCTTCCCTTCAAGTTTATCATGAAAAAAGATAAACAAGTGCTTTGGAATGCTTATTCATTGACGACAAGTTGCATTTTATTGCTGGCTAAAAGGAAACATGTAAAGTCCATGTATTTGCCATGTAAATATATAAAAAAGTCAGATATGTTAAACATAATTATGTGTTTCTGTTTAAATTATTTTTGAAAGAATGCTTTTTTCGGCTCAATACAAACTGACTGCGTTAAACTGAACAGCGCATTCAAGTAGCTACATGAGTGCAACCCCTTTCAATTGACATCATGGGGTTTGCTTTATCCATGGAAAAACAAAAAAAAAAGTATTACACTGCACTATTCCCTACAACTAAAAGCAAAGTTACATCACTTATTTCATATGTGTTTATATTTTACTAAATACAGTTTTTCCATTTCATCTATATAAAGGCTAATCATAACACCAATGGATGAACAGACGTGAAAAAGAAAACAAAAATGGAGACATTTTAACTTATTTTATAGTATACCACTAGCAGGTAAGTCTGTCACTGTTTGAGAAGCTGAGCGTTAAGATAAATTAATATAATTTTACAAGTAGATATAAATTATGTGAACATTACAAAAAAATCACGTTTATCAGTTGCACATATTTGCCTTGGGAGATATGTTACATCATATTTATTAATATTTATATTCTTTCTTCTGCAAATGGGAACTCAGCAGCAGAAATGTTTAAATTTCATCAACACTCTAATAATGAATCATTCTGATCCTGCAGTTATAATATGTGGTGACCTCAACAATGTGAATTTGGAACAATGGCAAGCAACCATCCAAAATATTGCAAAATAAATGTGAGGCCTCAAAAAAGGGTCATAAAGGCAGGGCCAACCTAACCAGACTGCCAAAGTAAACATCCTAAATCACGCTTCTTCAAGACTGCTAACTGCAGACTTCAAGCCTAATAGACCCGGAACAAGGTCAGCTGGCAAAATAATAAAAAATGTGCCAAAGTATAGCAAAGCCCCACAAGATGAAGGATGACAGTAAACAATTGGCTTGTACAAAAGAGCAGCCAAATAATCTTTATAAATTGTGACAGCAGATGGCTCTATACCAGTGCTTAACCAGACATAAGACGCACACTTACACAAATTGACGCTTTTATTTTCAGTTCTCTTTTTTTACAGTCCTTTGCACTTCACACACCACGCACAAATCACCACAAATAACTCACAGTCCTTTCTCTTCTTTTCTCTTTTGCCGCCTCTACTCCACTCCTCGCAAGCTCCGTCTTCTTCCACCCGACTTCGGCACCCCGAATGGAGTGAGGTGGCGGAAGTGCTGCATACCATAGCTTCTGATCCATCCAGGCGTCCCCTGGTGGTGGCCACTGGTCCCCACAAGGTTGAGCTTCCAAGCTCTGTTCCCATGGCCCCAGCACCCACCAGGGTGGCTGCTTTATCGTGTTCCAGGGGACATACTGCTCCTCTCCTGCTCCTTCCATCTTCCAGGTATCCCGACTGGGCATGAGCCCCAGCCGTCTGCCACAAAATGAAGAATGTGTTAGAAAAAATAGTAAATTTTAAGAAAAATGCTCAAAAGAGCAAAAATATGCAAACAGGAATTGCCAAAATGGCAACCCTAAATAAACAATTCAAAATTCACAGTCCAGAAGAGAAAATTAGTGACAGAAGTAAAATAAATCCAAAGAAAATAGAAATAATCACAGCTCCTTCACAAACATTGTTCTCTCACTCTTGAGCCCATTCTGGACTATTTAAATATCCAGAGGGAGATCGAAGGGTGACATCTCCTGGGGCTTCACCAACAAAACATAAGGAGTAGCAGGGCTTTTAAATTAATGGTACATAATTGCAAGCTTCAAAGAAAACACATAAAAATATTAAAAATAAAAATTAAAAAATGACAAAAATAACAATAAAAAACATAAACACATGCTAATACATAACACTGTATGTCATGTTTCACTTAAGCAAACAACAAGCTGGGTCTACTATATTCAAATGTTAAAGATGACTTTAAATTAATACCTCTGACACCTTTGAGCAGATATGATTACAATCTGATCCATGATACTCCCTCCTACACACTTGCAATTAGACAGCATAGTGAGGAAGTGGAACCTGGAGACATAAATGGGTTTGAATGTTTGCTTCCAAAGGACATACTGGGAAATGCAATGCAATACAAAATCAATATAGAAGGACTCAGTAACTGCATCACAAACTATATTAACTTCTGTCTACTCTATGGTATCTTCAAAAACATGTACAGCTTTCCAAACAAAAAACCTTACATTACTAAAGACAAAAAAGCCTCCTGGAAGAGAAGAAGAGAATGTTAAAATCTATTAATAAAGAAAGCCTAAAATGCTTACAGTACTGAAGAAAAAACTAAGTGAAAGGAAAGAAGCTTACAGATCTAAAATAGAAACCAAACTCTCTTAGAATAGCATGAAGGATGTTTGGAATGGACTGGACATTATTATTAGATGTAAACAATTCAGGGCTCAGGTGCTACAAAAGAATGTAGACACAGCTAATGAACTAAATCAATTTTGAATATATTTTTAATATTAATATATTTCTAATTATAATTATATAATATAATATATTTTCACTCCTACCACAACCATCATATTCTTTCAATAATTAGTCCCCCTAAATGATCCCTACTACATCAACAACTACTACCACTGCAACTAGTACGGCCAATGATGAATCCACCTCTAGTACCACTACCTCCTTCCAATGACCACCTCCTCTATACTCTCCGTACTGTATCAACAACTACTATCTCTTAAACTGATATGGCCAGTGATTAGTCCACCTCTGACCCACAGTATGGGGCATCCATAACTGATGATCACGTGAAGAGAGTCCTTAAGTTCTTAAGGCTTTTGCTGACCACCTTTATGGTATTCTCCGTTACTTGCTAAAGCTCCATAAAGTGCCTCTATTGAGGAAAAACATCCTGTATTGTTCTGGTTCCAAAGAAGGCAGGCATCTCATCACCTAATGACTACAGATCCACATAATAAAGACATTTTGCAAGGCTGGTCCTCTGCTATACGAGTCTTCTTGTGAAAGACCACCTCAACCCACTTGTGTAGTTTGCCTATTGGACAAAGAATGGAGTGGAAGATGTACTGTAATTATAGTGGAACCTTGGTTTGCGAGTAAATTGGTTTTGCAAGACGAGCCAAAATTTGTAATAAATTTTCACTTGATAAACGAGCGAGGTCTTGCAGTACGAGTAGTTTGTCTGCTGAGCATCATGTGATCACAACTGAGTTGATGGTTCTTCTCTCTCTCTCACTGTGGGATTGTGGGCAATCGTCTCCTATTCTCCGTCTGAGTCGGCGTGCCTCACTCATATAGTCAACATCCGTAAGAGCGTATAGTGTTTACTACAGCATTAGCATTGTGACTGTGTGCGCGCGCACGCTCGTGTGTGTGTGTGTGTGTATGTGTGCTCACGCGCGTTCGTGTGTGTGTGTGTATGTGTGCTCACGCGCGCGTCTGTGCTGTGACGTGCGAGTCCCCGTCTTGCACCCTAAAACACGAAGCTGAGTCTCAGTACTTTAGCAACACAAGCTTTATTCAGCTTGAAACAGCAACAGCGCGGTTATTTATACACATACACAGCAGTCAGGCAGGGCCCTGTGCATTTATAACGTTCCTTGTTCCTTGTATCACCCATCGACGGCAGGTGCTTATAGCATGTCCACGATCTTTTCGGATTCGCTTTTACAGAGAACTGCTACAGCGCTGGGAGACTGCGATTGCTTTGGGACGCTCTTCCGTGTGTCGTCCCGTTGGGTGCAATCCCACAAGAGTTTAGAAACTCACTCACACCAGCCATGATTCTTTTCAAAGGTAAAGTGCAAGTTAATTTGCTTTATGTATTTTTACTTTATATTTTGTATTAATCATTTTTATATGAATAGTTTTGGAACAAATCATCTGAGTTTCCATTATTTCTTATGGGGAAATTCACTTTGATATACGAGTGCTTTGGACTACGAGCACGTTTCCGGAACGAATTATGCTCGCAAACCGAGGTTCCACTGTACCTTTCTGCTACACAAGACTTATTCCTGTCTGGACAAAGCTAGCAGCACAGTGAGAACTATATTTTTTATAAGCACAGGGAACCAGGTAAGCTTTGGACTGATTTCAAAATTCTCCTTTTAACATATAAATAATCAAATGGTCAAGGCCCTGCGTACTAATCTAAACTTATTATTAACAAACCACATTAAAATCTCAAGATGCTGGTGAACTTATGATTCCAAGGATTAATGAAATAACAGTGAAAAGTCAAGCCTTTAGTTACATGGCCTGAAGCTATGGAATGATCTAACCACTTATATAAGAGATGCTCCTTTAGTCTCAGGTTTTAAATATAAACTGATGACTCACTACTTTAATCTAGTATATGCTGATTAGACCTGATCATATATGCATAATGCATCTCTGTTAGTCATTTGAATGAAAATATAAGTAATATGATACTTATATAGTAAGTAACCCTCCTCTACTCTGTTTCTCTTGTCAGTATCTTAAAGAGGAATTTGTTGACACTGCTCTACCGACAAGCAGTTATCCTGGATATCGGATGCAAATATTCTTTTATCAGCTTGGATGACTCTACTATAAAATGCCCAGTAGGGGGTGGACGCCTAGTTGCCTATGGTCTCCAGGACTACGACTTTGTCTAAAGTTGTCTTTGACTTGAAGCCCCCAGAGATTTATTTTCTCCAAGAATGCTGCTGTCTGGAGTTTTTGTTTTCCTCTCCTCCATTGTCAACTGGCTAACAATTAATTGAGGAACATATATTTTTGCTTCCATTTATGTTAATAATTTTTTAGTTTGTTTTTTTTATGTATTTAAACAAATATGTATTTTTGTGTACTAATTCAGTACTTATTAATTTGTACAATCAATACTTGCATTTTACCTGAAAACCTGTCACAGTGCTCTTTGTCTGTACTCAGTGAAGAGCACTATACAAAAAGTAAACTGAATTGAATTGATCTCTCTAGTGCCTTCTATATCATTCTTGTTAATAGGTGAGCTATGGTGTCCTAGGTAATGAACTGTCTGACTGACAGACCTCAGTTTGTCAAGGACTGTAACTCTGATGTGGATTTGAGCAACTCTAGAACATTACAAGGAATGGTTTTGTCTCATTTTCTCTTCACTCTGTAGATCTTAGACTATAAATATACCAGGTAATGTTTCTTGCAGAAATTCTCAGATTATTCTTTATTAATAATGTATATTGATAAGAAACAGATTGTATAAGTCAGGTTTAGAATTTTTTTGTGGTACACATAGAATTATCTGCAACTTAACATCAGCAAAACCAAGGAGGTGGGGTAAAAAGCATCTATGCCTAGTCACTATTCAAGGAGAGGATGTGGAGCTGGTGCAATGCTACAAGTACTTGGGGACCCACATCAATGACAAGCTTGACTGGTTTCATAATACACAGGAACTTTATAGGAACAGACTCTTTTTTCTCAGGAGACTGCACTCCTTTAATGTGGGTTAGTGACATCCTTTAGGAAGTGTGTTTGAATAATTTATCTACCCGAGTATCATGCATTTGTGTGACAGATCTGAACTTGTCACTGGACATAAGGACATGTCTTGGTATGCCACACATGCAGTTTGAGATAATTCCATATTAAGCACTCAGAGAGAGAGGGTGGCAAACACATCTACTGTCACACACGTGTGCTTAGGAGGCAGTCAAAAAGCCTAAAGGTGAGGGAAACATTGCGAGACAGGGGGTTGTCACATGGTACTTACCCAAATCTCTTAATCTCCCAACAGGAAAACCGAAGAAAAGTAGACACTTCAATTCGAGGTTCCAAAATGGCCACCACTTCTGGTGTCATTTATGACATAACTTCCAGCCACCACTGATGACATCACTTCCGGTTCCGTTAAAAATGACGTTGCTTCCGTCTCCTGGTTTTGATGTCATCTCCTGCCAACCACTTCCTGGCCTCCATTTTGATACTGTATAAAAACGCCATTTTGTTTCATGTAAACTAAGAATTGTTATGAATTGCAAGTACTTTTGATCACTGCAACCATTTTCTTTGCTTTATTTTTGTCCGTTGGACAATATACGGGGATGGTCCCCAAAACTTTGTTTTTGTGGAGCTTCTTTTGTTTTCTTTTACGAAGTATTTCCACAATTGGCGTAGCTGGCAGGATTATTTTTGTTCAAAATGACAGAAGAACAGGACCTGAACACTGTCCTTTCCACTATCATGGCCAAACTACGTACCTTAAAGGTACAGATGGATGAGATGCGGCCCAGCTCGCTAAATCAGAGGCTCATGCTGCAGCCGTGATACAGACGGAGGCCGCTCGATCATTACCCACTCAGCTTATGTATTTATCTGAGGGGGATGATATTGAAACCTAATTTTCGGTCTTTGAGCATACCGCTAAGCGGAACCTGAAGCAGATAGCGCAGAGGGCCTATTATGATTTAACTGAGGAGCAGGCCGCAGACTATTTAAAAACTGAGGTGTTTTAAACGCTATGGCATCTCTCCAGAACAGCAGGCGAGAGAATGGAGGGAGTGGCAATTTGATCCCGAACCACCTTTACAAACACAGGCGTTCGAGGCGTGGAGTAAAGTGTGTCGTTGGCTACGGCCCGATATTAATAACTCCCATAAGTTGGCCGAGCTATTGCTGTGTGAAACCTTTGTTCATGCCCTCCCTGAAAACATTGCCCAACAGATCTGAAAACAAAATTTTGAAAATATGGACACCTTGATCAAGGTCGCAGAACATCACTGGGTGGCTTGTAAATCAGAGCGATCAGAATGGTCCTCTCGCTGTACCCAACAGGCATGTGGGGCAACTCCTGAGCCCTCTCGACGAGCTCCCGAGCCGTCCATCCATCCGTCAAAGGGACAATCATTTTAGCCTCCTCCGCTGTTTCAAGTATGGGGAGGTTGGTCTTCTGTCCCCAACCTGCACCAATGAGCCGATGGACTGCTCGTTGGTTAAGGGAGAAAGGTAATGTGCCACTGTGATTAACCCTTTGTCTCTTCCTTATACAGGTGCAGTTATTGTAAATGACGTGAAGGTAAGAGCAATGTCCGATTCCGGGAGCAACATTTCCATTGTTGCCTCCTGATTTGTTTTACCACAACAATGGCTTAGAATAAAAACTAGCCTCCGGTGTATTCATGGGGACATCCGGTATTATAAAACTGCTAACTGTGTGGTTATAGTAGATCACGTAATGAAAAAATTAACTAGAAAGAAAATTAACAGTGGTACAAGTACAACTGCTTCTGGGAAAAATTTGGACTTAATAATGTCTACTCCGACTGCCTCCATGCTGTGTACAACTGTCACTAGGACACATATAGGTACTCAGTGCGATGGAGTTGATTTACCATCGTCCTCTGCGGGAGCTAGTACAGTTAACGTAGAGGACGTGGTGGCAGAAGCTCCTCCCATTGAGGTCACCAGAGACCCTATTCATAATTTATTGGCCCAATTTTTACTTACCCCATCCTCCTTTAAAAGAGAACAATGGAACAATGATTCCTTAAAGTTTGCAAGGAATGCAATAGTGTCAACAGAGTGTCATACGTCCCTAGATCCCATGCCACTGATGCCTTTCTTTGTAATACAAAACAAACTCTTGTTTTGAGTGGCAGAGAACGGGGGTGGTGTGAGGACATTGCTCCTAGTACCACGTACTTATTGGCGACAAGTATGTGAACTACTGTATGCCCACCTTCTGGGAGCCCATTTAGGCTCTGAAAAAACACTGGAGAGGATTAAGCTCCGATTTTATTGGCCAGGGATAAATGAGGAGGTCCGATGATTTTGCGCTTCTTGTCCCGAATGCCAACTTCGTCAGATTCCTAGGAGGGACCGTGCACCTCTTGTCCCTCTTCCCCTTATAGATATACAGTACCCTTTGAACGAGTTGGTATCGACCTCAATATAACCATTAGAACCCTTGTTGTGAGGCTATAAATATATTTTAGTTCTAGTAGATTATGCCACTCGATTTCCAGAAGCTGTTCCCCTGCGCTCAGCTACTTCTAAAAACATTGCACGGGAATTAGTAGGGATATTTGCTTGTGTAGGGATCTCCAAAGAGGTTCTTACGGATCAAGGGACTCCCTTCACTTCGGAGATGTTCAGGGAGGTGACTAAATTACTCAAGATAAAACATCTGAAAATATCGGTCTATCATCCACAGACAGACAGGTTGGTAGAATGATTTATTCAAACGTTAAAACAGATGTTACAAAAAGTAGTTAACGAGGATGGGAGAAACTGGGATCAGTTACTTCCCCTCGTATTGTTTGCCTATCGGGAAGTCCCACAGGCCTCTACAGGTTTTTCTCCATTTGAATTACTGTATGGAAGACAACCTTGAGGCCTATTGGATATGTTAAAAGAAGGTTGGGAAGAGGAGGTCCTTCCTACCTCAAATATACTTGAATATATCGCTCAGTTACGCAAAATATTGGAAAAAATTTGACCAATACTAAAAGAAAATTTAGAAAAGGCTCAAGCAGCGCAGTCTCGTTATTACAATAGGAACACCACAGTTTGGGAATTTGTTCCAGGTGATCGTGTAATGTGCTCATTCCTAGCTCCAATTCCAAATTAATGGCACATTGGCAAGGCCCTTATGAAATTAAGGAAAGAAAAGGACTTGTTGATTATTTGGTAAAACAACCAAATCATCAACCGAGTGAGCAAGTATATCATATTAATTTACTGAAGCTGTGGAAGGACAGGGAAATTGATCCGGCCAGCCTCGCTCCCTTTTCATGTTAAAGTCTCGTCTTAATTTCGGACCTGATTTAACCCAGGAACAAAAACAGGACCTAGAGATGGCTATCCTGTCAATACCTGAAGTAGTGAACGAGTTACTTGAATGGACTGCACTGATTGAACATGACATCATCACTGACCCGGGGGTAATTGTCAGAGAAAGACCCTATAGGCTCCTGGAGGCAAAGAAGGCGGAAGTAGAGTTGGAAATTAGGTGAATGCTAGAATTAGGGGTTATTGAAGAAAGTTATAGCCCCTGGTCTAGTCCAATTATCTTAGTTCCTAAGCCGGATGGGTTAGGTTAGGTTAGGTTAGGTTTCTTTATTTAGTCATGTTTACACAGGAAAACATGAAATTTGCCTTCTCAGTTGCATCTAATAACAGGTAACAGACAGAATGAAATAAAACAGACAAATAGAAATAAGAAAGGTTAAGGTAAGGCAGTTAGATAAAACATATTTATACCAAAAAAAAAAAAAGGTAACAGGATATATATCAAAACCTTAAACATTATCTCCGATATTTCTTATTGAAAAGTCGTATGACACTAGGAAGAAAGGAGTTTCTGGAGCGATTTGTGTGGGTTTTCAAAGCAACTATCCTTCCTGATTTACTGAAGTTTAGTTCTACATGTAATGGATGTCTGTCATCAGTTGAGATGATTTCCAGTTTCTTTAGCATTGCCCTCTGACACACACTAGTCAAATCATCTACATCAGCCCCAATTACTTTAGCTGCATACTTCGTATGGGTCGTGGAGGTTTTGCAATGACTTCCAACAACTTAATCAGGTCTCTAAATTTGATCCATATCCCATGCTGCGAGTGGATGATCTACTTGATCGGCTTGGTAACGCTCAATTCCTAACTATACAAGATATGACTAAAGGGTATTGGCAAATTCCTTTAACGGCCTCTGCTAAAGAAAAAAATGCTTTTAGTACTCCAAGCGGACATTAGCTGTTCTCCCTTGTGGCTTGCACAGGGCACCAGCAACCTTCCAACGTCTGGTAGATACACTGCTATGGCCCCAAAATTCATTTAGTGCCACCTATCTAGATGACGTTGTCATTTATTCTGGCACATGGGAGGAACATGTATGGCAGATCAAAACTGTGCTCTCCACACTAGCACATGCCGGACTTCGCATTAATCCTAAGAAATGTTTCTTTGGATTAAAGGAAGCCAAATATTTGGGCTATCTGGTGGGTGGGGGCACTGTTAAACCACAATGCTCCAAAATTGATGCCATCATAAACTGGCCCCGTCTGGTGACTAAGAGGCAAGTTCGAGCATTTCTGGGTTTAGCGGGCTACTATTGCCATTTTGTACCTCATTTCTCTGAAATTACTTCACCCTTATCTATTCTAACAAAGAAACGAGCACCCTTAAAAGTGGTATGGGATGATAAGGCTGATAATGCATTCAGTGACTTAAAATTGGCCCTTACATCAGCACCTGTTTTGAAATCTCCTGATTTTTCTTTTCCTTTCATACCTCAGACCGATGCATTGGACACAGGATTAGGTGCCATGTTGAGCCAATGCATCGATGGTGCTGAATACCCCATTATGTACCTAAGCCGGAAACTGCTGAACCAGGAGACCAGGCATGCCGTGGTAATGTGAGAAGCCTTGGCGATCAAATGGGCTACTAAGGTACTATTAAGGTACTACCTATTGGGGCGGGAATTTATAATGGTGACAGACCATGCTGCCCTACAGTGGATGTCCCTTCACCAGGAGTCTAATCCCCACGTCACTAGCTGGTTTTTGGACCTTCAACCTTATTGTTTTAGTGTTGCTTATTGTAAAGGTTCTTTGCAGGCTAATGCGGATGCTTTCTCCTGTGCTCACGACCTCTCAGTGCAGTTCACCCGACCCGATGGGTCTGGGCTGGGGGAGGGGGGTGTCATGTCACACACATGCTTTTAGGAGGCAGTCAAAAAGCCTAAAGGTGAGTGAAACATCGCAAGACAAAGGGTTGTCACGTGGTACTTACCTGAATCTCTTACTCTCCCAACAGGAAAACCGAGGAAAAATAAGTCCTTCTATTTCTGGGTTCCAAAATGGCCACCAAGATGTCACTTCCGGTGCCATTTATGACATTACTTCCGGCCACCACTGATGGCATCACTTCCGGTTTCATTAAAAATGACGTCGCTTCTGTCTCCTGTTTTCAACGTCATCTCCTGCCAACCACTGCCTGTCCTCCACTTTGTATATAAATGCCATTTTGTTTCATGTAAACTGTCAATTGTTACGAGTTACAAGTACTTTTGATCACTGCAACCATTTTCTTTGCTTTATTTTTGTCCGTTAGACAATATAAGGGGACGGTCCCCAAAACTTTGTTTTTGTGGAGCTTCCTTTTTTTCCTTTTACAAAGTATTTCCACACTACATGTGTTTACAAACAAATTTACTCATTGGGAACATTGTTCCATCATTAAATTCCTTACATAGGAAGGGAAGAAGCCAAAGAAAATCTATGAGAGGTTGAATACTGTTGCTGGTGATGATTTTTGGCCTGCTATTGTAAATGGAATGGGAGTTAATGGATGATGACCTCACATGGGGCATCCTATTGAGGCATCTTTACAGGAAATGTGCCAAAAAAATGGAGGCCATGATTACAAAAGATTGCTGTGTTAAGGTCAACATTATAGACTATGAACTTTGCATTTTAGCTGGCAGTTTCCACAGTCATTCATACACATTTAATGATGTGAAATGTCAGTTCCCAATGTGTTTCCTGAATGCTGACAGTAGAGCTGAGAGCATGTCAGCAGCAATTCAGTCACGAGAACTTGGACTCCTTTAGAGAAAATCCTGCTGATAATTTTTCATGGATTGTTACTGGGGATTAAACTTGTGTGTACCACCATGATGCCGAAACCAAAGAGTCCATGCAATGGAAGCACAAGGGGACCCCAACTCCCAAGAAATGTTGTATGCAGCAGTTGGCCAGAAAAGCCATGGCAACAGGTTTCTGAGGTAAAAAGGTTTTTCTACTCTTTGAATTAATGCCTTACAAGCCACCCATCACTGGAGAAACCTACACTTCCACGATTATGTCACTATATGAGGCCATCAAACAGAAATGTTAAGGGAAACTGCCAGCAGGCATGGTGCAACTTAACGACAATGCACCTTCCCACAAGTCCCAAAATTCGAAGGCTGCTATTAGGGAACATGGCTTCATAGAGATTAATCTCCCACTGTTCAGTGCAACGTGGCCATGAGAGATTATTTTCTTTTTCAAAACCTGAAGAAATTCCTAGTTGGACAGCAATTTTCCAATGATAATTACTGCTAGGGTTCAGTAACGGGTTGGCTGAATGAACAAGATGAATCCTTCCATTCCGAAGGGATTAAATGGAGATAAAGTGGATGAAGTGTGCTGAAGTCAAGTGAGGTTACATTAAAAAGTAATGAAGTGAGTTTGACCATTAGATTTTATGTTTAAACTCGGGCAGATAAATCACTGAACATGGCCAGTGCAGTTGTTTACACTGTGTTGTGCTAGGCTGGTAACGTCATTTGAAGAGAGACCCACCAAATCAACAAACTGAATAGGAAGGCAGGTTTGGTTATGAGATGCACTGTCGACCAGTTGCTGGAAGTAGCGGAGAAGAGAATAAAGGGACAACTAATAGCCTTTATGAACAATGCTGTACATCCTCTCTTTGACACTACCGAATGTTATTAGAAAGGCTCTATTTTTATATTTTGAATGTGAGGACCTGGATAAATGATGGAAAGAAGGACTTAGACAATATATTGCTTTTCCTTCTGAGTGGGTACATTATTAGATATGCCCACCTTATAGAAAGTTGGTTTCCCATTTGCCCTCAGAACAGCTTGAATTTTTTACAGCATAGACTCAACATAGCTTCTGATGTACTGCACAATGCAACCTCGATGTGTCCCAAACTTGGAAATCTTAGTTCTGTGTCATGTTCTCAGAACCATTTCGTAACTCTTCTATCCTTATGCCATGCACCAGAATCCTGCTAATTTTTTGATGGTTGGTTTTATTGCTGCCATTTGAAGCTGAATCAGGGAAGCCTGTGGTATTCAACTCCTTTGCCCAACATATATTAGTATACTTAATGTTTGCAACAAAAACAAACCACACTAAATCCTATCACAACTGCCTGCCTACATTGCTGGCATTGCTGGACTCATGGTGTTTCACAATCTTGATTCTCCTCTTAATGCGGATCAGCAAGAACTGGGGTTAATTAAACCAATTGCTTCTTTCCTATCCTTTAAGTATATACTAGTTATATTTTTTAGTCCTTGGCAAATACAATTTATTTGAAATGAATATCCTCTGTTGTAGTCAAGATCGCACATGAGCTTTCACAATGATGAGTTATAAAAAATAATTGCTTAGATAATTCCATAATGTTAAAAAATGCTTGCAAAACTTACAAAATGCATTATATGTTATGTGCTTTTTTATGTATAAGCAATTTCATTATAAAGAACTTTAAAACTCAGATCCTGTTGTAGATATTTTGATTTACAAACAGCATAATTAACTATTTATTATGTATTTAACAGATATGAATAAACTTATGCTAGGAAACATTCACATATCACATTGCAATCTGAGCACAGTTATTTACACTGCTATTACAATAACTCAACAGCTGATGGTACATTAAGTGCTGTAAATTTGTGTTCCACATTCCACAAGACATTGTTAACTGGAGATCTATAAAGGCTTCCAAAAATCTGAAGACAGCATATTAAGATCTCAAACATACCACAATCTAGTGGCACTTGTTAAGTTTAACGGACATGCAAACCTAATCATTTGCATATCTGGCCATGCTGGTTTTCATGCAAATTTGGCTGCTGCTGAATGAACTTTTTTAATTTATCAGTATAACTTGCTGGAAAACCATTCATCCAATATTCAAATCTTATTCTGTATGCTTAGTGTATAGATTATATTGTTCTTTATGGTTCCAATATAGGACAGTACAGTAACAGAGTCGTAGCACTGCTGCCTCAGAACAAGGATACAATGGTTTGTGTCCTGAGTGCTTCCTACTTCTAATTTGTATATTCTTCCCATGTACAGTACTCATGGGTTTAATCCAGGTGCTCTGGTTTTCTCTCACAGTTCAAGGACATATAGGTTAGGTACATTTTTGTGTGTAAACTGACCCTGGTGTTTATTTTTGTGTGATTTCCACTTCTTGGGATAGGCTCCAGCTTCCGTGCAACCCTGCTCGGAATAATTGGGTTTGGAAAATGGAAGGATGTTTCAAACAATTAAGACAATAAAGAAATAAGACCATCAAACTGAAAACTTTAAACTGTCTGTGTCATTCTGAGCATCTCATGGAGTGTAGTATGTGGGAGAAGCTTTTGGAGATTATCATAGCCAGGTATGCTAATGACCAGTCTGTTATACGTCTGTACATAACTTCAGAGCTGCAGATCTAACTAACTATAAAAAGGCATTTTCATGATTTTACAGATTACGCTGGTCAACAACAATTGTGTTCAAAAGGATTGAGATAGGAGTTCCAAGCATGCCTTTAAAAGCTGAATTCAAATATTAAGTAAATATACTATATATATATTTTTGCCATGAATTGAACCTGAATAAATAGAGCTTGTTCACTTTCTCCTCAAATGTCTGCTTGAAAGCTGTTCTTCTCCACAACAGAAATAAATCCCCATAACTAAAGCACATGCTACTAATATGAAAGTTTCACAAAAACATGAAGTTACTTTGGAAAAGTGTCAGAAATTTAAAGGTTATTGCACTTTTGCTTGGCTTGTTCCTTGGTTAGACAAAATACCATTATTTGTTTGTGATTTGGATAGTAGGGGCAAGAAGAACTTGATTTCCCAGTTGCTAAGCTGATTGCTAGTCCTGTGACCTATGTCATGTGCTAATTAATTGAGCCTCCCTCTGAAAGATAACAGTGCTGTTTGGTATCCTAGTAATAAGAAAACTTAGTACCCTGTTCTTTCTTAAGCTATCTTCAATATTTTACATTGACATAGACCCTACATTTTGTTTTTTCAGCTTCCTTTTTGGTTTTGTGTAATGATTTTGGTATTTAGTTCTTTTGACATCTCAACCAACTTTCTTTTTGTGTTTTGGCCATTTTTTACAGTTTTCCCTCAGGTTTACTGTATATAATAATAATAATAATAATAATAATAATAATAATAATAATAATAATAATAATAATTCTTTGCATTTATATATTATAATATCCATCCATCCATTATCCAACCCACTATTATCCTAACACAGGGTCACAGGTCTGCTGGAGCCAGTCCCAGCCAACACAGGGCACAAGGCAGGAACAAATCCCTGGGCAGGGCACTAGCCCACCATAGGGCACACATATACACACCCACACACCAAGCACATACTAGGGACAATTTAGGATCGGCAATGCACCTAACCTGCATGTCTCTGGACTGTGGGAAGAAACCCACGCAGACACAGGGAGAACATGCAAACTCCACACAGGGAGGACCCTGGAAGCGAATCCAGGTCTCCTTACTGCTAGGCAGCAGCGCCACCGTGCCGCCATATATTATATTATATTATATTATATTATATTATATTATATTATATTATATTATATTATATTATATTATATTATATTATGACCTTTATTGTCACATATACTGCAAGCACATGGTGAAATTCTTGTGCCACGGTTGCATTTGGGAAGATAGAGAAGAACGCTGTATGTATGTACGTACTTTATTCTTGACATGAAGTGTAATTGAAGAAACAACAAACACAAGAAAAATAAAAATGCTTTGAACTTTTGTGGGACAGCTGCAACAGAAGGAAGGAGAAGATGTGTGAATTTTCAGCACAAACACCCCAGTTTAGTGTGCAGAATGTAATGTTTTTCACTGTCTAGCATTAAAGAGAAATGTTTTCACGGGCTGGCATGAAAAGTAGTTTTAAATGTAAAGGTTTAGATGATTAAGTAATTTACGTACATGTTTACAAATTTTTTACTTCTTGGTTCAAAGTGATATGTAATGTGTGTGTGTATGTATATATATATATATATATATATATATATATATATATATATATATATATATATATATATATATATATATATATATTATTTCTGTAACTGCAACTGTTTTGAGAGATTGTTTAGGTGCAAGAGATTAAATGTTTCCAAAAAGGGGGACACCTTGTGCCAAACAGTATAACTTTGCATTGTATGGTGTCACACACGCACGTTTAGGGGACAACTAAAGGGCTTGTGAAGCGGGGCTACATAGTAATAGTGTGCTTTGTTTCCATCGTCCTGTTTGCTGTTTAATATGTGCGTCAGTGAATGTCGTCCCCGTAAATTCAGGGGAGACGGATGATGGAGGGAGACCACAGCCCCAAAATGGAAAGCACCTGTTTATAATCAATCAATTACATCTGGCTCAGTACTATATAAACAATCAGGAGAGAACAGGGAGGAGAGCGGAGAAAGATGGAGATTACATTTTCATGACAGTGAACCAACTTTACCTGCTGTTTTCCACATCACGCTTTTGTAACCAGTTTGTTTTTTCATTCTGCCGGACTTACTGCAAATCAATCATCACCAGAGACCCCGGGGTTGGACTACATCATCCACCATACGCCGAGGATTCACGGTGAGGTTGCTCCATTTTTTCCGGGAAAATCAAACGCATCACTTATCTGTTGACCAGTCATCTGCATTCAGGACAGTTGTATACTCGGACTCAAGTTCACTATCATTGGCATTTTCCGTATTCATTCATTGTTATTCGTGTCTTGTGTTCGTTACATGTTACTGGGACAAAGGAGGGTTTGTTATTGTGTATAAATATATGGTGTTGTCACGTTGTTGCTTTGGTGGAGGGATATGCATATATATTTTTTCTACATGGGGAATGTGCAGTAGTGTTTTGTTGTGTTCCATTTAATATATTCACTTATCTGACATACCTGCTTTTGCGTGCTTGTGTAAACCGTCGATTGTGGGGAAAATTTTATTTGTTAGAGGTACGGCTTGATATACAAGATTCATCTCAGTAATTTATCCAGGCCACAGGTCTTGGAAGTGTAGCTGCCAGCTGGATAAGGGGTCGGCCGTTACACTTGAATAAAAGTCATTCCACGCTTGACCAGGGGGCAGCGAAGTGCACTGATTCTCTTTCTCAATTCCTTGCAGACCATTCTTGGGAAGTCCCGCTCGGTTCAGGGGCAACCAATGACATCACTGCCAGTTCCAACCCTGATGACATCACTTCCTTCCTTCCTTTTTTTCCAGGGAGATACATTACATCACTCATCCAGGTGACTTCCTCCGTCTCAGTTGACTGCAGGTTTCTCCAACCTTATAAACAGTACCTTTGCATAATGACCGAAACTAGCACCATTGACTAACAATGGGCTGTGTGATCAATGATATGCAAATTGTCCATTGATCAATGGCCATGAGTACCATTCACAGTGAGTTGGGGAATGGCTGCAATCACAGCATTGTAAGATGGTGAAAGATATACCCTTAGGCCCCCTCCTTGGTTCAGAGATGGTCGTTCCTTTTTCACGTAAATGGCCTCCTTGACTCCTCGCTCAAACCAGTGTTCCTCCCTGTCCAGCTTCATCACTGAAAGAGTGACCATTGTCCTGTAGATGTAAATAGACTGTGGAGTCCTGGCCTGACGAGGTAGTTCTTCTGTGTTGTGCCATCCACTTCGCCAGTGATTGTTTGGTTTCCCCGATATATAGTTCACGGCAATCCTCTTGGCACTTAACTGCGTAGACTATATTACTCTGTCTGTGCCGAGGCACCCGTTCCTTGGGGTGGATCAATTTTTGCTGTAGCATGTTTTGAGGTTTGAAAGCCACCGAGACCTGGTGTTTTGAAAAAATGCATCTCAGCTGTTCCAACACTCCTGACACATAAGGGATCACCAAAGGTTTTCACTTAGGCGGCTGTTGTCCTTCCTCTCTCCTGGATTGCTTAGAGCATTCTTTAGGTGTCTTCCCTGCTTTGACAAAAGTCCAGCTGGGATAATCACATTTACTCAGGGCATTTTAGATATGATGTTCTTCTGCTTCCCCGGCCGCTGTGTCTGTGGGTAAGGTGTTTGCTCTGTGTTGTAGAGTCCTGATGACACCTATTTTGTGCTCTAGTGGATGGTGAGAGTCAAACCTTAAATACTGATCTGTATGCGTTGGTTTATGGTACACATCAACTTTCAAATGTCCCCCATTGCTGATGGAAATTTCACAATCTAAGAAAGCTAGCCTGTCACGTTTCATGTCCTCCCTGGTGAACTGGATGTGTTTCTTCACTGAGTTGATGTGGTCAGTGAATTGTGGTACCTCCTGAGATTTGATTTTCATCCAGGTGTCGTCCACATACCTGAACAAATGGCTCAGTGGTGTTCCAGGATAGGACAATGGCACCCTCTTTTCCACTTCTTCCATGTACAGATTGGCCACAATAGGTGAAACTGGGGAACCCATGATGCACCCATGTTTCTGCCTGTAGTACTGGCCTTTGTACTGTATATGAAATATGTGGATCGAAGACACAGTTCTAGGAACAGACACACTTGGTTAGTGCTGAGAGTGGTCCTTTTACTGAGTGTGGGGTCATCTTGTAATCTCTTACGGACCACCTCCACTGCTTCTGTAACTGGAATGCAAGTGAATAGAGATGTGACATCATATGAGACCATAGTTTCATCTGCCACCATAATGACATCTCTCACCTTCTCCACAAAATCCAAAGTGTTCTGAATATGAGCTGCCTACCAACGGGTTGAGGACAGTGGCGAGGAACTTTGAGATGTTATATGTAACCAAATTGATCATACAGACAATGGGTCTTAACAGTGCATCCTGTTTATGTATCTTCGATAAACCATACAGGCTAGGTGTAGCTTCCCCTGGGTATAATCTGTGGTATGAGGTTCGGTCAAAAGCGTTGTCATGCACTAACTGCTTGAGACAATCTATCACCTTTTTCCTGTAACCACTACCTGGATCTCGTTTTAGAGGTTTATACGTGTTTTTGTAACTAAGCAGAGGCAAGATTTTCTCATGATTGTCCGTCTGGTTTAGCAACACTGTGCACCTCCTCTTGTCTGCTGGAAGGATGATGATGTTGTTGTCCTTACTGAGTGCCATGAAAGCCTTCCTCTCCTCGATACTGATATTGGGTGCAGGGGGCTTAGCATTGCTGAGACATGCCGAACCCTTTATTTGTAGTTGCTCCGCTTCCTTATCTGCAATGTTGTTGTTTCTGTTTGCTGCCTCTGTGGCTGTGATCAGTTCCACTAGCGGGATTTGTTTCAGTTTGACAGCAAAGTTTAAACCTTTAGCATGGACGTTTTTCTCTGCTTGGGTGAGTTGTCTGTCAGACAGATTCTTCACCCACTTGTTCACATCCTCGGTTTGTGTTTTGGCATCCTTCTCTCTGTTGGGTGTAGAGGACACTCCCTATCGTATGCTGATGTTTCTGGCACACCACAAGTAGATCAAACGTCCTCTGCTGCCTGGTCTTAGACTTTTCGTGCTGTGCTAGACAAGCCTTCTCAGTGAATTCAATCACCAGTTGAAGCGTTTTCTCATCTAAAAGTGAAGAAAGCCTTTGTCAGCTCTGCTCCTCTTTAGATTTCAAAACATCAATAGTAAAGTTAGTTTGTCTCACCTGTTCTTTTAGCAGCTGGCTCTGTGCCTTCTGTAGGATTTTTGAAGCTCGGAGACCCTTCACTGACAATTTCATCTGTAGACTTTTAGGTGTAATTCCGCTCCGTCTACATCTGAGGCTGAATCTCAGGTGGTTCCTGTAGTCTGCCATCTTACTCACGTACAAGCTTTAGGCAGTTCTTGCCAAAGTGAGTCAAAATGTCTTGATGTATGCTCAATAATCCAGGTAAGGAAATTCTAGAAAGTTGATTCAGTTCATCTGGACATAGCTTTTTTCCAGGGAGATACGTTATATCACTCATTCAAGTGACTTCCTCAGTCTCAGTTGACTGCAGGTTTCTCCAACCTTATAAACAGTACCTTTGCATAATGACTGAAACTAGCACCATTGACTAACAATGGGCCGTGTGATCAATGATATGAGCCATTCCCAGAGAGTTGAGGAATGGCTGCAATCAAAGCATTGTAAGATGGTGAAAGATGTACCCTTAGGCCAAGGTACTTGACCCTTTGGCCAAGGTACTGTTTATAAGGTTGGAGAAACCTACAGTCAACTGAGACTGAGGAAGTCACTTGGATGAGTGATGTAACGTATCTCTCTGGAAAAAAACTATGTTCAAATGAACAGAATCAACCTTCTAGAAATTCCTCTGCTTACATTTAAAGGCAGCCATTTTAAAACAGCAAGGCAGTTCTATTTTGGACTCAGTCGTGTGAACATGTCTGTTCTTTTTGATAGATTTTGCAGCTGGGAAATATTATACGGGTGGCTGCCCCAAACCTTTCCAATGTCTCTTTTTCGTCCTTGTGACAATGAGATATGAAATCTAAACTTAGTTCTATGTTGGATAACAGATTGGAGGACAAAAGAAAATTAATTCTAGGGTTCAGCATTATAAAATGTATTGGTTGTGTATGTTTTTTTGAAAGAAATCCCTGGAGCCCCAACATTTTTTATGTTTTATTTAGTTGATCTTGGTTGAAACACGGGCTTTTAATCATATAAATAATTTATTTTAAAAATGTAAAGTGTTGTACTCACTGCTCTTCAGTCATTTGCAGCATTTTAATTACATAAACACAGTGATAGCAGATTATTTTTGGGTATGTAATTTAGACGCAATAAAGCCAAAAACCTTTTAGTGCATAAGGGGTTAAAATTAATTCAGCAACAATATGGAAACACACATGGAAACTTGTCAAGGGTAAATTTCACACAGACGTTAGAAAGTTTTTCTTCACACAGAGAACTATGGGCACAGTCAACAAATTATCAAGTAGTGTAGTGGAGAATAGGACTTTAGAGACCTTCAAAACTCAGCTTGATATTATTTGTGAGAAATTAGGTGGACTGGATAGGATTATTGGGTTTTGTTGAGGTGAATGGCTTGTTCTTGTCAAAATGCTTCTAATGTTCTTTTTAGACTATTAAATATAAAACATCCTCTACCAGACTCTATACCTAAAAGTATAGACTTTGTCCCTATTCCACTTATAAATGAAATATTTTTTGGAACAATGGCTGTTTATTTGCAGGTCTCCCTGGTGTTATTTTTGATGGCCACAAATGAATAAGGACATTATAACATATGTTCAAGCTTGTGAAGATTGTTAAGTCCAGGTCTGATTGCCTCATGTTGTGTAGTACAACCCATTGCTCCACCAAGTAGTTAGAGAATGTTTTTTTTCTCAAATGAATTTCTTAAACTAAATTTCCTTTTGTATGTTGTGGGTGTAGTATTATTGTTCCTTGCTAACTATTGGAACTCTGCCCAGGAATGGTTTTTGGGATGTTTTGGTTTCTATGTCTAGTGAAGTTCATAGCGAGTTATTTTGGTTTGGCAATATCCAGGGCTCACCTCCTGAAACCAAAAGTTATTTTTTAAATCTGTTAAAATTGCTATATGAATCAGTATGATGTCAGATGATGGTATCATTACTATGCTTCATTGTACTATATGATGACAAGAAAAACAAGTATTGAAAATGATAAGAATATGAAAAGTTCATATTTACATTGTCACTATTTTGACAAAAAGACACAAAAAAAGGTATGGGGCAGCCACCTGTATGTTGTTTTCCTGGCTGCAAAATTGGTTGAATAGTGGTAGTACAGGTTAGAGTTCACAAAAGAACTGATTTGCTGGCAAAAAGATGGCAGCTTTAAAGGAGAGCGGAAGAAGTGACTTCATCATTGGTGCCAGAACTAGAGAAGGTGTTATTGGGGCCAGGACCGGAAGTGACCTTATCACTGGGGCAGGAACTGGAAGTGATGTCATCAGGACCAGGCAAAATTTCCCGTAAGTGTTCTGCAGAGAAGTGAGTGAAAGAGTTATTTCACTCCACCACCCCCTGGTCTGACATGGAATTACCCTCATTCAGGCCCTTTAGCTGCCTCCCATTCGCATGTGTATGACAAGGCACCCCCCTCAGCCCAGACCCGTCGGATCGGGCTTTCCTGACCGAGAGGTCGGCCTGTGTCCGAAGCGTCCGTCTGGAGAATGAAAAGTAAAGAAAAGTTAGGAGCTTTCAAGACTGATGCTGACATAAGGTCCTATTTCAAGTCACTAAATGCAGCATCTGTCTTTTCAGTCCATACCATATTGTTCAGGGCCCTCTTTTTCATCCAATCAGTCAAGGGCGCCACTCTCTCTGAGAATCAGTGTACAAACCGGCGGTAATACCAAGAAAAGCTTGGACCTGCCACTTGGTTCGCGTACGGGGCCATTTCAATTTGCATCTACTTTGGAGCACTGTGGCTTCACGGTACCCCGACCCACCAGATAGCCAAAATACTTGGCTTCATTCAATCCAAAGAAGCATTTCTTGGGATGAATCTTAAGTCTGGCCTCACCAAGTGTACATAATACTGCTCGGACCTGCTGTAGGTGTTCCTCCCACGTGCTGGAATTGATGACTACGTCATCCAGGTAGGCAGCACTATATGAGTTATGAGGCTGGAGCGCTGGAAAGTTGCAGGAGCCTTGTGTAACCCAAATGGAAGGACATAATACAGCCAGTGTCTACCAGGGGTGGTAAACACAGTCTTAACCTTTGTGAAGAATGTTAAAGGAACCTGTCAGTACCCATGTCAGGAGTGGTCAAATATTTAGCCTGACCTAGCTTCTCAAGAAGGTCGTCCACCCGTGGAAAACAGGGAGACTTGATTAAGTCTATGGAAGTCATTGCAAAACCTTTCAACTTCCTTCAGGCTTACTGACCAAGATGATGGGACAATGACTTTCCCCTAGTACTCCTAGTTCCAGCATGCGCTTGATCTCAAGTTCCACTTCAGCTCTTTTTGCCTCGGGAAGGCGATATGGGCATTCTCAAACTATCACCCCAGGTTCTTTCACAATATTGTGCACAATCAGAGAGGTCCTTCCGGGTGTTTCACAAATTACCTCCGGGACAGCTCACTCCAACTCACTCCTCTGTTTAGAATTTAAATCTGCACCAAAGTTAAGATTATTCTTGTGAGCAAAGAGTAAGCGGAACTGACCAGAGGAGGGATCGGGATCCCTATCCTTCCACAGTTTCATTAGATTTACATGATATACCTGCTTGCTCGGCCGACGATTGGGTTGTTTCACCAAATAGTCGACAAATCCTTTCTTCTCCTTAACTTTATATGGACCTTGCCAGTAGGTTAGTAACTTAGAATGGGAGGTTTGAACAATGACCATGACCCAATCTCCCAGGTGGAATTCCCAGAGAGTTGTGCCTCAGTCGTAATATCGGGCCTGTGCTGCTTGCACCTCTTCCATATGACTTTTAAGTAGTGGACAGATTTTCCCAAATCTATCACGTAATTGTGTGATATAATCTATTATGTTTGTAGAGGGAAGAACCTCTTCTTCCCTTCCTTCTTTTAAAAAATCCAATATGCCCCAGTTGTCGTCCAGACAATAATTCAAAAGGTGAGAACCCCATAGAGCAAGGGTGTCAAACTCCAGGCCTGGAGGGCCGCAGTGGCTGCAGGTTTTCATTCTAAGAGTTGACCAGTTTTCACTGCTAATAATCTCCTTTTCCCTTCATTTTATTAGCCCTGTTTTTAAGGATTCATCCCTCTCAATTGATTCTTTTCTTCATTAAATGGCAGCCAAAATGAAATGAGAAGTGAAATGAGCCAACAGATGACCAGCTAAATTGGGGTTTCAAACTCCAACCAATTTCACTCCAACTAGTTCCTTAATGAGAAGCCAATTCTGGCTTTCAATTAAACCTGTTATTTAATTCCATGGCTTGCTGCTGTTCTCATTCTACCACAGCAGACATTTCCCAAACTGTTGATTTTCTGTTTCTGATTACTGACCTGAGAGATCAACCTTACCAAGACCATCACCTTTCTTTATGTTCAGATAATGTGCTTAGTTGGTCACCTGTTTGTTCATTTTGTGTCACATTGTTGTTTGGCTGATAATTAAGGAAAAAGAAAGAACTAAAGAGTCTGTGTCGAGTTAATTAAAACTAAGGCAAAAGTTAATTAGCAGCAAAACAGGTCGCTAATTAAGAAGGTGGTTAGAATGAAAACCTGCAACCATTGCGGCGCTCCAGGACCGGAGTTCGACACCCCTGCCATAGAGGCTTGTGGGACTTACTGATATGCAAAAAGGACAAGGGGGAGGAGCTGATCCCAGTTCCTTCTTTCCTCGATGACCACCTTGTGAAGCATTTGTTTTAGAGTCTAATTAAACCTCTCCACTAGACCATCAGTTTGAGGATGATACACCGCGGTCTTCAGGTGCTTTATTTTAAGTAACTTGGCCATTTCCCTGAATTTCTTCCGAGGTGAAAGGTGCCCTTTGGCTCGTAAGGACTTCCTTAGGGATGCTGCATCACTCAAAGATCCTTACCAATTTCCGTGCGATGGCTTTAGATGTGGCTGAGTGCAATGGAATAGCTTCGGGATATCGGGTTGCATAATCTACTAGGACTAAAATATATTTATTTAGCTAAGGGTTCCAAGGGTTCCACTAAATCCACCCCAATTCTTTTAAATGAGACATCAAACAGGGGAATGGGAACGAGAGCAGTTCGGTCCCTCTTAGGAATTTGTCGCAATTGATACTCTGGGCAAGTCGTGCAAAAGCGATGGACCTCCTCATTAATGTCCGGCCAATAAAATTGATGCTTAATTTTCTTCAAAGTTTTTTTGGTGTGGTGCCCAAATGGCCTCCTATGAGGTGGGAGTGTGCTAAATCTATCTATCTATCTATCTATCTATCTATCTATCTATCTATCTATCTATCTATCTATCTATCTATCTATCTATCTATCTATCTATCTATCTATCTATCTATCTATCTATCTATCTATCTATCTATCTATCTATCTATCTATCTATCTATCGTCAGTAGTGCAGTCAACAACCTCCTCAATGTTCTCACTATGTGATCCCTGCAGCATATCCCAGTCTGTAGTTCCAAAACATTCTCTCAGAGCCTTCTCTGCCTCAGGGGACCACTTCCTGAATGAGCGTGTGGTTGTAGGTAGGACTCTCACTCTTGGTTTGTAGTGAGGCTGAAGCAGAACCAGGTTATGATCTGCTTTCCCAAGCGCAGGCAGCGGGGTGGCGCCGTATGCGTCTTTAACGTTTGCATACAGTAAGTCAATAGTCTTATTTCCCCGGGTGTTACAGTGCACATACTGGGAGAACGCAGGTAATATTTTGTCCAGCATCACATGGTTAAAATCTCCAGTGATTAGCACAAGCGCCTCAGGGTGCTGCGTTTGTAACTTATCAACAGCAGAATGGATGAAGTCACTCGCTGTCTCCATGTCCGCCCAAGGAGGGATGTAAACAATAACAACAATGACGTGTTCAAACTCTCTGGGCAAGTAATAGGGACGCAAACTTACGGCCAACAGTTCGATGTCCCTGCAGCAAGTGGAGACTTTGATGTTAACATGTCCAGAGTTACACCACCGTGTATTAACATAGAGAGCGAGTCCTCCTCCTTTGTGCTTCCCACAGGTACTTGTGTCTCTGTCCGCTCTAACTGTGCTAAACCTGGGTAGCTCCACGTTAGCATCTGGGATGGTGGTAGTTAGCCACGTTTCACAAAAGCACAACAAACTGCATTCTCTGTAGGTTCTGACATTTTTCACCAGCGCAGCCAGTTCGTCAATCTTATTTGATAGTGAGTTCACATTTCCCATGATCACAGAAGGCACCGAAGGCTTAAAACGCCACTTTCTCGCAAGCCGCTTCATTTTTAGCTTAGTGCCGGCTCTGCAGCCATGATACCACCTTCTTACCTCATCGGGTAAATAGGGAACCACACCGGCACTGGCATTTGTTCTCAGCGCTCGAAGTTGAGTACTTGAATAGGCGAGTCTCGGCGTGTAAAAATCCATGCCCAAGTTGTAAAAGTAAGTGTGTCCAGGGAACGAATCCACATAAAATAAAGTGATAGGAGTGATCAATAAAAAAGAGAAAAATAAAAGTAGGAAAATAAAGTCGTACATGGAGCTGTTGAAAAGGCTGCCACTCTCGGCGGCGCCGCCATTATACTAATATTGAACTGCTTGGGTCAATAATAGTTTTTTATTCATGGCAGCTCAATCAGCTCTTGATTGAGAGTTGTATACTATTTCTAAACCTATGCATCATAGGTTTATATGCATTTACTAACCTCATTAAGCACAACATCTTTTCCTGGTGATTTCTTAAATTTCATTCTATATAATTTAATCAATACTTCTCCCTCTATAATTTCCAAATCTGGAGGGTGGAGGTTCTTCATATATTCACTATCTCACTGTCTGTATATTTTAATTCTCGCCCATGATTTTTTTTACTACTGAAATACTGTCTCACACATGTGGGAGGCAGCTAGAAGGACCAAAAGAAGGTAACTCCACACCAGTCCAGGGGGTAGTGGGGTGCAGTAACTGTTTGTCTTTAATCCCTGTATACCAAACATGGGAAATTTTGCCTGGAATCTCTGACATCACTTCCCCTGCCTTGCCTTAAAACCCAGCCAACTTCCTTCTGTGAAGCGGTTCTTTTGTGGACTGAAACTGTACAGTACTGTACCTTCAATTTTCACTTGTTGCAGGCTTTAAGTATATGGGTAACTGCCTCAAACCTTTTTGATGTGTCAAGGTGTATCTCTTTGGTTCATCTTTCACTTTTTCTGCAATATTTCCCTCTAACTGCCTTTTACTTTCCCTAATATTCTTTTTAATGTTTGTTCTAATGCTCTCATATGTCCTGCCAGTTAGTGCTGGAGTTATACAACCAACTCAGTAGCTTGAGCAAGATCTGGTACCTCAATTTCATAGGATAGGAAATCAGGATTGAAAAATATAGTTCCATACATCTGACATTTGAAGCAATACAATGAAGAATTTGCAACAAATATGTATTTTATAAGAGCAAATACAGGGGTACCTTCAATTTCACCTACGGATAATCACTGACTTCTCAAAAACATCCTTGTTACTGTTCAGCTCATGCCATTTCATAAAAACCACATGATGCTCATTTTCAATTCCAAAAAGATTTTTCAGTTTATCCTGGACATATTGTATATTTCTCACATGAGACACTAGTCCCATTTCCACCTTTTTGGAAAAAAATTGGGTATTCCACACTACTGACATTTTGACAGCATTCAAACATCTGGTTGTGCTTTCACAAGGACTTACATACATTCTTGAAATGTAACTTTGAAGACCACTGTTTGAAAAAAACAGTGTTTGGATTCAAATCTCATGCACATTGGTCTTACCACTGGACCTAAAGCTTTAATCTGTGCAGGAATATGCAAAAAATAATGCTGTTTTGGTGTTACAGTGTTCTTGGGAAACAATTGCTTTATGTGAACTAAGTGTTGTTTGATAAGTGAGTTAAGGTTTGCTATAGTTGCAAGAGAAATTACTGGTGCAAACAGGGTCTGAATTATCTGTATTAATTCACTAAGGGCTATACGCACTTCTTGTACAACTGTCTAATACAAATGGTAAAATCTTGAGGAGCACAAGCATTTGACGAGAAGATTACTTCATCTTGTTGTCATTTGATAACAATCTTGTAACAGTAATAGGACATGGCTTGTCTCGGACATAAAAAAAGTATAGGTATCCTAGTACAATATTATTGAATGTGAAAGTCATGCTACCATGACAACAAAAGAAGTTTCAAAAAAACTTTTCACTTCTAGTGGTGCTACTCCCTATAGTATTACATGCATTATATCTTGAGGTGTTTGCTTGATTAGATCAAACGATGGCAAGTCCACCAGTTAGCTTTTCCTATTAACTCTGCTTGTGGTTTTTAAACTATTTCTTGTAAAGCCTATAGAAGCTGTCTCAGTTTCATTACAATGTCTGATGTGCCTATTTAATGTACGGCTAATTGAATCTGCATGTCTTCAAAAATGCACTCCCATGTCTGTACTTACAAAATGAAAACACAACTCCCCCTTTAAACCCAGTTATCTCATGCTGAGTCAAAGTGTCACCGCAAAGAGACTAATGCACCATAAACAATTCTCTAACTAGCAACTGTCTTGATTCTTACACCATTGTACAACATATTAAGATCTTCCTGTATTCTATCCAATATCACTGACCAACAATTGACACTACACTTTGCAGTATCACTTGCTTTTGCAATGGTAAGTAAACAGATAGCAGCCAGCTTAGTTCTATATTTAGGATTTATATTACCCCTCCTTGAACCGCCACCTTATTGTGGTTTGCATGTCCCAATGAAACTAGGACCTCTGTAGTCCGGGGCTTTATGCCCCTGGTAGTGGCCACCCAAGGCAAACTGGTCCTAGCTGGGGCTCAATGGCGAGCACCTGGTGGCCAGGCCTGCACCCATGGGGCTTGGCCGGGCACAGCCCAAAGAGGTAACGTGGGTCCCCCTTCCCATGGGCTCACCACCTATGGGAGGAGCCAAGGAGGTTGGGTGCAGTGTGAGTTGGGTGGTGGCCGAAGGCAAGGACCTTGGTGGTCTGATCCTCGCCTACAGAAGCTGGCTCTTGGGACGTGGAATGTCACCCGTCTGAAGGGGAAGGAGCCTGAGCTAGTGCGTGAGGTTGAGAGGTTCCGGCTAGATATAGTCGGACTCACCTCGACGCACAACTTGGACTCTGGAACCAATCTCCTTGAGAGGGGCTGGACTCTCTACCACTCTGGAGTTGCCCCCGGTGAGAAGGTGCCGAGCGGGTGTGGGCATATTTATTGCCCCCCGACTTGGAGCCTGTTCATTGGGGTTTACCCCGGTGGACAAGAGGGTAGCCTCCCTTCGCCTTTGGGTGGGGGGGATGGGTCCTAACTGTTGTTTGTGCATATGAGTCCCTGGGGGGGTGCTAGAGGGTATACCTTCTGGGGACTCCCTCGTTCTGCTGCGAGACTTCAATGCTCACGTGGGCAATGACAATGAGACCTGGAAGGGCGTGATTGGGAGCAATGGCCCCCCTGATCTGAACCCGAGTGGTGTTTTGTTATTGGACTTCTGTGCTCATCACGGATTGTCCATAACAAACACCATGGATAAGCATAGGGGTGTTCATATGTGCACTTGGCACCAGGACACCCTAGGCCTCAGTTCGATGATCGACTTTGTGGTTGTGTTGTCAGATCTGCGGCCACATGTCTTGGACACTCGGGTGAAGAGAGGGGCGGAGCTGTCAACTGATCACCACCTGGTGGTGAGTTGGCTTCGATGATGGGGGAGGATACTGGTCAGGCCTGGTAGGCCCAAACGTGTTGTGAGGGTCTGCTGGGAACATCTGGCAGAGTCCCCTGTCAGAAGTAGCTTCAACTCCCACCTCCGGCAGAACTTCAACCACATTCCGAGGAAGGTGGGAGACATTGAGTCCAAATGGGCCATGGTCCGTGCCTCTATTGTTGAGGCCGCTGACTGGAGCTATGGCCGTAAGGTGGTCGGTGCCTGTCGTGGCGGTAATCCCCGAACCCGTTGGTGGACACTGGCGATGAGGGATTCCGTCAAGCTGAAGTAGGAGTCCTACAGTACCTTTTTGTCCTGTGGGACTCTGGAGGCAGCTGATAGGTACCGGCAGGCCAAGTGGAATGTGGCTTTGGTGGTTGCTGAGGCAAAAACTCAGGCGTGGGAGGAGTTTGGGGAGGCCATGGACTTTTGGACGGCTTCGAGGAGATTCTGGTCCACCATTCAGTGTCTCAGGAGGGGGAAGCAGTGCAGTGTCAACACTGTATATGGTGGGGATGGTGCACTGCTGACCTTGACTCGAGACGTTGTGGGTCGGTGGGGGGAGTACTTCGAAGACCTCCTCAGTCCCACTAACATGCCTTCCAATGAAGAAGCAGAGCCTGGTGACTCGGAGGTGGGCTCCCCCATCTCTGGGACTGAGGTCACCGAGGTGGTTAACCCCTTAACCGCCCTCTGCCGGATATATCCGGCATCGTAGCTTTATTGCTGACGCCTTACTGCCGGAATTATCCGGCACATTTGCCTGTGGTTATGTGAATGCCTGGCGCGTAGTATAACTGACAGTTTGGCGTGGGTATTATTACTACGTTGTATTTCGACAACTCTGCGCTTGTATTGACCGCTCACGTGATGTGATTCGAAAGTGAAAGCTGTGAATATGGCGAAACGTAAACTGACTTCAAGTGAGGTTTTGCAGGTGATTTTGGACAATAATTCTGATCATGATTGTAGCAGTTCTGAAGAAAATTTTAGCGACAATGATGATCAGCAACGTGTGCTGCATGATACTGTGAATGACGACGCATCGGATGATGGCGATGAGTGGGTGTATCCCCAGCATCTCAACTGGACTGCTGCCCGTTATCTGAGCCAGAAAAAGATCCAAACCGTGACCGCTTGTTCAAGCTACGTCCTTTGATTGACCATTTATTTGAAACATTTCAGTAGGTATTTCAGCAGGTAAATACTGCTTGAATAAATGTAAAGTAAAAAAATGAAAATTGTTCAGATTTCTCCTGGCATGGGGAATATTTAGGGAGTTGGCGGTTAAAGGGTTAAAAAACTCCTTGGTGGCAGGGCCCCGGGTGTGGATGAGATACGCCCGGAGTTCCTCAAGGCTCTGGATGTTGTAGGACTGTCTTGGTTGACACGCCTCTGCAACATCGCATGGACATCAGGGACAGTGCCTCTGGATTGGTAGACCGGGGTGGTGGTCCCCTTTAAGATGGGGGACCGGAGGGTGTGTTCCAACTACAGAGGGATCACACTCCTCAGCCTTCCTGGAAAAGTTTATTCGGGGGTCCTGGAGAGGAGGGTCCGTTGGATAGTCAAACCTCGGATTCAGGAGGAACAGTGTGGTTTTAGTCCTGGTCATGGACCAGTGGACCAGCTCTACACCCTTAGCAGGGTACTGTAGGGTGCATGGGAGTTTGCCCAACCAATCTACATGTGTTTTGTGGACTTGGAAAAGGTGTTTGACCATGTCCCTCGGGGAATCCTGTGGGGGGTACTCCGAGAGTATGGGGTACTGGACCCTCTGATAAGGGCTGTTCGGTCCCTGTACGATCAGTGTCAGAGCTTGGTCTGCATTACTGACAGTAAGTCGAACCCATTTCCAGTGACAGTTGGACTCCGCCAGGGCTGCCCTTTGTCACCGATTCTGTTCATAACTTTTATGGACAGAATTTCTAGGAGCAGCCAGGGTGTTGAGGGGGTCTGGTTTGGTGGACTCAGGATTGGGTCACTGCTTTTTGCAGATGATGTTGTCCTGTTTGCTTCATCAGGCCATGATCTTCAGCTCTCTCTGGATCGGTTCGCAGCTGAGTGTGAAGCGGCTGGGATGGGAATCAGCACCTCCAAATCCGAGACCATGGTTCTCTGCCGAAAAAGGGTGGAATGCCCTCTCAGGGTTGGGAGCGAGATCCTGCCCCAAGTGGAGGAGTTCAAGAATCTCGGGATCTTGTTCACGAGTGAGGGAAGAATGGAGTGTGAGATTGACAGGCAGATCAGTGCGGCATCCGCAGTGATGCGGGTTCTGCATCGGTCTGTCGTGGTGAAAAAGGAGCTGAGCCGCAAGGCAAAGCTCTCAATTTACCAGTCAATCTATGTTCCTACCCTCACCTATGGTCATGAGCTATGGGTAGTGACCGAAAGAACAAGATCTCAGAGGGACTCAGAGTAGAGCTGCTGCTCCTCCGCATCGAGTGGAGTCAAATGAGGTGGCTCGGGCATCTGATCAGGATGCCTCCTGGACGCCTCCCTGGTGAGGTGTTCTGGGCACGTCTAACCGGGAGGAGGCCCCCCGGGAAGACCCAGGACACGCTGGAGGGACTTTGTCTCTCTGCTGGCCTGGGAACACCTTGGGATTCTCCTGGAAGAGCTAGAAGAAGTGGCCGCGGAGAGGGAAGTCTGGGTATCTCTCCTCAAGCTGCTACCCCCGCGACCTGATCTCGAATAAGCGGAAGAGGATGGATAGATGGATTTATATTCCCTAAAGTATAGTACACCATTAGAAGTTTGGAGGCATGTGACCCCAGGGGATTACACAGTTTTATTTCTGTATATAGTAGCAATTGTAGGGCATTGAAAGTAATTGTTCCAAACGTTTGATCAAAGATATGTAGTTAGACCCCAAGGTGATCCCTTTCTTTTGTAGTATGCAGACTGGGCAATCTCAATTTTCTCTGCTTCAATTGCCCCAAACAGTCTCTTGATAGTTGAGTCTTGAGTATATGTAGTAGAAACTTTGGAAAATGGGTCTTCAAAATGATCAAAGTGTACCTTGCCTCACTAAGCAGTTGATCTGTAACTTCTGAATGTCTCTCAAATACCACTGCCGTCTGATTCATCAAATTGACCAGTAATGAAGCTTGGTACTGCTGCACCCCCGTTAAATCTCATTGACTGCACTCTGTTGGGGAAAGGCAAAAAAAGGTAATGTAATGCACCTCCACCCTTTCCATCAACAACATCTGAAATCATGTAAACTCTGCAGTATCTCTATAATTTTAATGCTTGTCCATCATTCAGCTTTGCTGGTGCTTTGCTTTGTATATGTACATAGTATTTACCATTATGTATGCATGTATATATGCATTATGTATGCATGTACACATATGGGGTGTTCAGGGCGAGGTAGTACCTCTGATGGGGAGACACTTAGTGCTCCGTGTGAGTAGTCTCTCTACCTTGGTCTCCACATATCACCCAGCTCTCACCTTTGGCTCCATGTATCTGATAGCATGCATCAACAGCCACACACCAGCAATTTTTTTGACTAAACATTAATATTAACTTGACTCTCTCTCCTTTTCTTTTTCAGGCCACACCTCTTCGGAGTAGCAGCGAGCGGAAGCACAGAGCAGTGGCGTCTCCCACAGGCATGTAGCCCTTCGCAAACACCCGAGTAAGTTCAACTGAAGTAAAGCTGACAGCTGACCAGGTGAAATAACCAGCAGTGAGAAATCAAAGTCGATCACTCAGCGGGTGGTGGAAACTTAAAGCCGATGGTCTCTTAGTGATTCAGCTGAACACGGAAAACGTTGAAGCACCGAAGTTACTACAAAAACCGAAGTTGCTACAAAAACGGAGAAGATGATATCAGTGCTAAACATAAGTTCTATCTGCTCTGTGGCCGTCGAGTGCACGTTTTTATGTTGTGTGTCCTGCAGCATGTACAGTTCAGGTTTTCCGGCCGACAGTGTAGACTGCTTTACCTGCCAAAAGTGTTTCAGTTAATTTAGAGTTGGTCGGGAAAATATGCGAATTGGAGGACCGCGTTAGGAACATGATAGCAATTAGGCAAACCGCAAATTAGATTGACTTGGTTTGTTTAGACAATTCGACTACTTCTGATTTGGCTTCAGTCTCTCCCGGCCCCACTGTAGTCAGTGCGCGGCTGAAGTCAGCAGCACCAATTCAGCCACAGAGCAAGTGGGCAACAGTAAGACGGGGGTCTAAGAAGCCAAAATTGAATCCCTCGGCACCCAGGTCACCAATTCGGACCCAGAACAGATTCTCAGCACTCTGCAGCGTGCCTGTGGAAACAGAATAAGAAAGTGCTCATAATCGGCGATTCCATAGTGCGGAATGTTAGAATTCCAAACTATGTTAAACCAGCAATTAATGTTAAATGCCTCGCAGGGGCCAAGATTCCTGACATAGAGGTCGAATTGGACTGTGTCACCGACGATGAAGTATCTACTTTATTGCTGCATGTCAGCACTAATGATATTTATTTACAGCAATCTGAGGTATTAAAGAGGAACGTTATCACTCTATGCACCAAAGCTAAAAGAAAATGTCGGAATTTAGTTGTATCTGGCCCCTTACCAAGATTATATAGAGGGGATGTGATTTAAAGCAGATTGCATTCCCTTCACTGCTGGCTAGAACCCTGGTGTGCAAATAAAAGCATAGTGTTTGTGTACAACTGGGATGATTTTTGGGAAAGGCCTGGATTTTTCAAAAGAGATGGTCTTCATCCTAACTGGAGGGGATCTTATGTATTATCCCAAAATATGACAGCAAAACTGCCTGGCTGACTGATTAGAGCACCATCCAGGCCGCAGTCATTTGATCTTAAATCACAGGCTGTTGTTTATCCCACCTGTTACTATCCTGAAGCTGTTACTCATAATCCCTGTAGTAGGGCACCCAGTAAATTTAGTCTTGATGCAAACTTTAAATTACTTGATAACCAAAAAATAAGGTTTATAATTAGACCAATGGATAAAACCAGACCCTCCACCAGGGGCATCTGTAATAGAAATTTACTTCAAATTAAAACAAAAAATATATCACCAGTTCAGAAAGAAGCATGCAGTTTTAAATGCTGCTTATTGAACATTCGCTCCCTTGGCAGTAAAGCTGTTTTGGTAAATTATGTTATATTAAGTACAAAATCTGAGGAGGAGGCCTTGGAATAATTCATTGTAACAAAATGCAAATCACTTCTAAAAATTTAGGCGACTTTACATCCTTTGAGGCATTCATTTTAAATATTAAAACAGATTCCAACACAATTATAGTGCTAGTCTACAGACCAACAGGGCCATATTCATTGTTCATGACTGAATTTAGCAACCTTTTATCTGATTTGGCTATAAATTATGATCACATAGTACGGATGGGGGATTTTAATGTACAAATTGAGGTGGAAACTGACACTTTTAGCAAATGTTTTACTTATTTGTTAAATTCAGTAGGATTTTGTCAGATTATCAAAGGTCCAACTAATAATCATAACCACACATTAGATTTAATTATAACTTACAAAGTTGAAATTCAAAATTGAAATATTACTCCATTAAATGAAGTTATTTCTGATCACTACTTAATTACATTTGATTTAGTCCTGACCTTGCCAACGCACTCACGGATTAAAACAAAGACAGTGCAACATCTAGATTGTAATTCTGCTTCAGAATTTATTGATACTTTGAGTAAGTCGAGTATAAATGTGGAAAACAATTTAGATCAGCTAACATCACATTATAATGTGACCTTGAGAGATACTCTGGACACAGTGGCTCCCCTTAAAACAAAAGTGATCAAAGCACATAGAAACTCTCCCTGGTTTAATGAAAAAACTCAAGCTCTTATATTAGAGTGTCGAAAACTGGAGCACAGATGGAGAACAACAAAACTACATGTCTTTCAAATTGCATGGACAGAGAGTGTTAAAAAATATAAAAAAGCTCTCTTTAAAGCTCGCTCAGAATACTATTTTACAATAATAGATAGCAATAATAAAAATCCTCAGGTACTGTTTAGAACAGTATTACTGTTCTAATGTGAATTATTATTCACATTAACAAATGTGAATTCAGATATACAGTGCAAAATACCAACAGATATTTGTAGTACGGACTTTATAAACTTCTTCAATGAGAAAATTAAAAATATAAGATCCCAGATCTCAGCATCACAGTACAAACTGCATACTAGCTTAGCAGACCCTATCTCACATTGCATTCAGCACTTTAGTAAGTTTAATCCTGTAACAGAGCAGGAAGTCTTAACTTTAATTTCTAAAATGAAACCCACTACTTGTTCCCTAGATCCAGTGCCAACAAAACTAGTAAAAAGTGCAATGGATGTTCTTGCAGCGCCTATTCTAAACATTATCAATAGTTCATTATTGCATGGCACAGACCTATTTCAAATTTACTCTTTCTCTCTAAAATACTTGAAAAAGTAGTCGCCAAACAGCTTCAGTCACACCTTACACATTACAATTTATTTGAGAAATTCCAGTCTGGTTTCCGCACTGGTCATAGTACAGAAACGGCACTAACACGGGCTGTAAACGACATTCTGATATCCTCTGATGAAGAAAACTCCACTGTAATTATGTTGTTAGATTTAAGTGCATCATTTGACACCATCGACCATTCTATTTTACTGCACAGGCTAGAAAATGATGTTGGGCTTACAGGCACTGTGCTCGCTTGGTTTAGTTTAGTTGTGTTAGTGAATTAAAGGAGTGGATGGATGAGAACTACTTGTCTTTAAACACTGATAAAACAGAGATATTAATTGTTGGAGGGAATGACGCTGATGACAACAGTATTTTGTCATCATTTAACTCAGTTGGAATCACCATTAATTTCACTGAATCAGCCCGCAATCTATGAGTTATCTTTGACTCTCGCATGTCATTTAAAGCGCATATTACAAAGTTGTCCAAATCATGTTTCTTCCATCTTAAAAATGTTGGGAAATTAAGGCGCTTTCTAAATAAACAGGATTCTGAGAAGTTAATTCATGCATTTATTTCTAGTAGGATTGACTACTGCAATGTGGTGTTCAATGGATGTTCAAACTGTTCTTTATTTAGCCTCCAGTTAATCCAAAATGCTGCTGCAAGAATTATTACAAGAACAAGAAAGTACGAACACATAACTCCAGTTCTTAAATCTTTACACTGGCTCCCGGTTAAGTTTAGGGCAGAGTTCAAAATCCTCCTTTTAACATATAAAGTATTAAATGGCCAAGGTCCTCCCTACTTGTCTGAAACTATCATTACTTACAAACAAGAGTGCACATTAAGATCTCAAGATGCCAGTCTGCTTATGATTCCAAGGATTAATAAAATAACAGTGGGAGGTCAATCTTTTAGTTACAGGGCACCTAAACTGTGGAATGGTCTGCCTGTCACCATAAGAGATGCCCCATCGGTCTCAGCTTTTAAATCCTGGCTGAAGACTCACTACTTCAGCTTAGCATATCCTGACTAGAGCTGCTGATTAACTCTGCAGACTACATCTCTATTGTTAGTCATTAGCACTAAAACATGATAGTTATAATTTATTACTAATTCTCACCCATTCTGTTTCTGTTCTCGGTACTCAAATGTGACACTTGGTGCCACGGCCCACCTTCCAAGTTGTTTTGCCTGCCTGAGGTAAAGTTATCCCTGATGGAGGATCGCAGGAATCGTGGGGTAGAGGGGTCCTTTCATCGGATTGGCTGGCCAAGCAATGTTTCAGCTGTGGAATGGCCAAATGGAGGCAGCTTGATGGCTGAGGTCTCCAGGACTCTAAACAGTCTTATTATATTATGTGATATCATCCATCCATTTTCCAACCCGCTGAATCCGAACACAGGGTCATGGGGGTCTGCTGGAGCCAATCCCAGCCAACACAGGGCACAAGGCAGGAACCAATCCCGGGCAGAGTGCCAACCCACCACAGTATGTGATATCATCTACTGTTAAATTCTGGTCCGTACTTGTAAAATTTTTATTTTTATACTGTATTGAGGATTTGTTCTGTTCTGTGTATTGTATTGTATTGATCCCCTTCTTTTTGACACCCATTGCACACCCAACCTACCTGGAAAGGGGTCTCTTTTTGAACTGCCTTTCCCAAGGTTTCTTCCATTTTTTCCCTACAAGGGTTTTTTTTGGGAGTTCACACTTCTTGTGTGATTTTGGGCTATACAAAAATAAATTGTATTGTATTGTATAACTGCTTTGAAAGGCCGTCAAAACCGGGTGAGGGTAACAGGTCTTAAACTGTCAGTGAGACCAGGGCTTGCCTACCTATGCATGTGAAGAATGGCTCTGGCGGAATGCGAGTAGGAAACCCCACATTTTGAGGCACAAGGACAATGTGGTCATCTTCGTCATCTGATTCCACCTCCAGCTGTCTTGCTCTTGACTTGCCATTAGATTCAGGTAGTCACAGATGAGAGAGTGAGGCTGACGCTGCACAACACCTCCTCACTTTAAACTAAGTCTCTGTGCAAGTCACTTTGCCATCCTTTTGCACCCTACCCCATCATTAAAAGACCCATGGGGATGAGCGAGCAGCAAAGTGACAGGTGTGGGTACACTAGGAATTGTAGACTCAAACCTGAACACAGATAGCTAAGGCTATTAGGGTTGCTCTTCATTGAATCTGAGCAGTAATGGAGTTTGGCCACTTTCTAAGTGACTGATAGCATTGATCACCTCCTTAGCATGAGGAAAGAGCTAGAAAAGGTGCCCTATGAGAACAAGGACAAGTTCTATAAAGAAGAGCACTCTGTCATCACCTCTGTACCAAAAGAGGACAAGCTAGTCATCCTTGGAGACTTTAACGCAAGAGTCGGTTCTGACAGTGTCTCATGAAAGGGGGTCATGGGAAGTATGCAGTTGGCACATGTAACAGTATCGGTAATCTTCTTCTGCAGCTTTGTGCAGAGCATAATCTTTTAGTTACCAACACATTTTTCTGTCTCCCTACCCAAAACAGGATGCCATGGATGCAGCCATGCTTACAGCATTGGCTCCTTATTGATGATATCATCATCAGGAGAAGGGATAGACCATTGCCTTATTGTCGCCAAACTCAACATCTGCATCCAGCTCAAGGCACAAAGGTGCCCAAACATCTAAATATCCATAAACTTTGAAATAGTTCAATAAAGCAGTCCTTTGTTGACTCACTGTAACTGCACATGGAGACATTCTCCCTGGACAGCCAGAACGTAGAAAATGACTGGGACGTTCTACATGATTTGGTGTAAGATACAGCTGCAGAGATCCCAGGATCATTCACCAGACGACACAAGGACTGGTTCAACAAGAGCAACACAGAAGTCCGGCAGTTGCTGGATGAAAAACATCACATTCACCTGGCTCTTCTCTCTTACCCCATTTCAACCTCCAAGAAAGATACCCTAAGGAAAATATGAAGTACTGTCCAACAGAGGGTCACCTTCCTCCTGAATGTGGAAGGGACCACACTGATAACTAATAAAGATAGGATTCTCATGAGGTGAGCTGAACATTTTAAATCTGTATTGAATTTTCCTTCATTAATCAATGATGAAGTCATTGAGCGTCTACCATAAGTCCCTATAAATGAAGGCCTAGATGTTCCTCCAACCTTGTTAGAGACCCAGAAGGCAGTTAAGCTACTATCCTGTGGAGAAATGCCGGGTGCTGATTTGATCCCAGGTAAGATTTACAAGGAAGGAGGACCAGCCTTGACTGATAAACTCTGTAAACTTTTCCAAAGCACGTGGCATCAGGAATTCAAAGACGCTTCAATCATACTTATGTACAAGCACAAGGGCAATTATCAGGCCTGTGATATAATCTCAGAGGCAACTCTCTTCTATCTATTGCAGGCAAGATACTTGTAAGGATTCTCTTGAACTGCCTCTCCTCACACCTTAAAAAGGACTCCAATCTGAAAGTCAATGTGGATTCCTTAAGGAGCAAGGGACAATTGACATGGTATTTGTTGCCAGAGAGCTGCAAGAGAAGTGCCAGGAACAGAACTCTGGCCTGTTCTGCACCTTTGTAGACTTGACTAAAGCTTTAGACACCATCAGTAGAGAGGGATTGTGCTGGATCGTGGAAACGTTTACTGTCCAAATTATTTTATCACTATGGTGCACCAGTTTCATGATGTAATGCTAGGTAGAGTTCAGGCTGGCTGGATATCTGAGCCTTTCCCAGTCATAAATGGAGTCAAACAGTACTGTTTACTGGCACCTACACTGTTCAGCCTCATGTTCTCAGCCATACTGGCTGATGCTTTCAGAGACAATAATGAAGACATTGGCATCAGATGCAGATTTGATGGCAAACTGTTTAATCTCATGAGGGTTCAAGCAAAGACCAAGGTTAAGACAGCATGTAACAGAAACTTCATCTTTGTCAATGACTGTTCCCTCAATGCTGCTTCAGAAGCTGACATGCAACGTAGTATTGACAAATACTTGATGGCCTGCTCAAACTTTGGCTTTCCTGGGGCTGGCTGAAACATGACCACTGTCTTAATAATATTGATTGTAAGGCCATAGACCAAGCCAAACATTAGAGTGTATGACTGGAAACTAAACACAATTCAGAAGTTTGCCTATCGTGCCAGTAGTCTGTCCCAAAACGTAGCCATTGATGATGAAATAAACACAAGAATCGTAAAAGACAGTTCAACCTTTGGCAGATTTTATGCAACAGTACAAAACAGAAGGGGCATCATTCTTCAGACAAAGTTGAACATCTACAAGGCAATCATATTCCTTATGCTCCTCTATGCCTGTGAAACGTAGACAATCTACCAGCGACCACTCTAGGAAACTGAACCACTTCCACACCAATTACCTTAGGAAAGTCCTGGCCATCAAGTAGCATGACAAAATGTCCTCTTGTACAGGAGTGCCCAAAATTCATATCATCTTGATGAAGTCACAGCTGCAATGCGCAGATCATTTGGTTCGCATGCCATCAGCAGCCCAAGAAACTTTTCTTTTTTTAAGCTCCCAAACAGGTCAAAAGAAATGTTTGAAAAACACTTTGAAATGTACATTGAGGGCGTTCGACATAGAACTAGTATCATGGGCACAACATACAAAGGACAAGTTTAGATGGTGTACCTCTATTCACAAAGGTGTTGTCACCTGTGAGGCCAGATGAACACTAGCTGTTGAACAGCAAAGACAGGCAATGAAGGATCATACATCAGATCCCCATTATGCTCCTACAATTCCTTACCCATACTACCAGAGGTTGTTCAGTGTGCGGATTGGCCTCACCAGCCACCTACGTATTCACCAACATGTTCTAGCCCCCTAACCCCAGGATGACTGAGTGTCTTCATCGATCGCAATAGACAAACATTATTTACCATTATGTATGCAATTTAATTTAGTTGGTCCAGAAAACTAATGTTTTTCTAATATTTTAATATCAATCTAATAGCAAACACTGATGAGCCAAATTGCTTATTAGTTTAAAAACATACCTCAGAACACTTCCTTAAATTCATTATAACACAATTATAGCAAGTCAACAGTGCTTGATTGAGTAACATGAGTGGCTGTGCGTATGCACATGTGGTACATATTAACAAATTCTTTTGCCTGTTTTATACCTGTTTTACTTTCTTCTTTTCTGAGAGACGGTATTTTTCTCTAGCAGAAACTACAAAGGCAGTAGCATGTTTGCTCAGTATATTCACAACAGGCTCTTCATATATAGAATGATCTTTCAGCTAGAAATAAACCACTGGTTTAAAAAACTGGAGAAAGGGTTATGTAAATAGAATGAACGAGTAACTTACACAAGTACTATGCTAAGTAATAAATTTGTTGACAACTTATGTAGAGTCAAGTAGGGTTGTATACTGTTTAATCTGGGTTGTGGGTGCTGAGTCTTCAGCAGAAGCAGATGGAGTGCCATCGAAAACGTGATTTGGGCCATTTTTGTCATTCAAATAGTCAACATTAAGCGCAACATGATTTGCTATGCTTGTTGTACATGCCTCAGATGCTGCGTGAATGCTACGTACATCAAAATTCTCTAAAATTCTTTCTTTGAGATAAAAAATTTCTATATGTATATGGCCCTGCATTGCACCCACTTGATCTGATGTATTTTCAGCTAAAAAGATGAAATGAACGGCACCTTTTGACATGATAGTAAAAAGAGTTGTAAACTTTCTATTGTTGAGTGCAGCCATCAATGTCGCAAATTACATGGAAATTCGGACTACAACTATATACAGTATTTATGTGATTCAGCAGTGGTGTTAATGTCACTGCCACAAAAATGCGGCAGATAAAGTAACTCCAAATCATTTTACTATACATCAGATATCTCACATGACATAATGCTTGACTCCAGAGGCAAGCGATTAAAAGATTGTTATATGATTGATTGGCGAAAGATTACATTACTGAGAAAAAAGAGGGGTATTATGTTACTCACTTGTAGTGGTTCATGAATTTCGAGTATAACAGTATGAGACAAAGGGGGCGCGGTTAAGATAAAATACGACTGCCACCATCTTTAATTTCAGCATTTTTAAATTTAAAACTATTTTCGTAACTTACTATGTTAACTGCAGATGTAATTATGATTTGCAGGAGTAGTGTAGATGTTATGTATTTCTGGGAGAGGTGGGATATCTAAAAATCACTACAGATGTACTAATTTCAATTGCACTTTTTGTCTGAGCACCATGAGCAGGAACGTCTGTAAACCAAATTGGTTAGTGTAGTTCCTACAGCTCAATGCTATGTGCGAATAATAGCTAGTTAATTCTTTTAGCTCTGCATTTATAATTGAAACAGTATGAAGAAATAAAAAATCACAGTTACCTTAATACTTAGCACTTTTTTTATATTTAGAACTTTGTTAATTGAGTTGAACCAAATGCAGTTAACTTAGTTGCCAGCCTTCCTTAATGTTATCTGAAGGTTCACACTCCTTGTCAATTTGCTTTGTTATGAATTAGAGAATGTTTCATGACTTTATTTCAATTTCCAGTTAGTTCAGTTGTGTTTCACACTGCAAGCTTTCAAGCGATCCAGACATATCAGTAAATTTCATCAGTGTGTTGTGGACTTTCATTGGGCAGAAACATATTTTTCCAGGCAAAAACATATCATGGAAGGTCGACAACAGTTGTGTTTGCACTCAGCCACATTTTCCATAATGATTTATTTATATACCTAATACATAACAAAACTCTATGAGCAAAACACCCAGTATTGAATAACTGGAAAATATAAAGTATATAATAGAATAGAAGGCAAGCTAGGCTAAGGGCACACGCTGATGTGCTTCAGCTCTATGACCCTAGACATATCCACTGATCTTCATTTAACTGTATGATGTTGCATATTTACTCTCCAGTAGCCATCATAAGTTTGTAACTTAAGTATAGGTTATCTCAATTTACACGCCTACTTTCATAATGTTAATTTTGGACTAACATTTACTACAAATGTCAAAGTAACTGTGCCTCCATATCCACATTACATCTCTAAGCTGGACTTCATCTCTAAGCTGGACTACTGCAACTCTCTGATGTCTGGACTTTCACTAAAGGCAACACGACCACTTCAACTGATCCAGAATGCAGCTGCAAGACTCGTTTTTGATATTCCCAAATTCTCACACACTACACCTCTGCTGCGGAACCTGCACTGGCTCCCTGTGGCTGCCCGCATCAGGTTCAAAACCCTAACACTTGCCTTTAAGGCCAAAACTGGAACTGCACCACCTTACATATCAGCACTGGTTAAGCAGCGTGTCACTTCTCGCTGTCTCAGAACATCAAGCACTGCTCGTCTCGAACCACCCTTACTTAAAAGAAGAGGACGATATGCATCAAGACTCTTTGCAGTGCTGGCTCCTCAGTGGTGGAACGAACTTCCTCTTGCTGTACGAACAGCGGAGACCCTCACTGTCTTCAAACGTCGTCTGAAGACACACTTCTTTCAACAGCACTTAGACTAAAGTCCCCATACTTTTTTCTACCCTTTTTCTCAAAAAAAAAAAAAAAAAAAAAAAAAAATTTTTGTACTAATAACTTACTATTTTCTTCTAGCATGGTTTTGAGTACAACTTGGTCAGCGGTAACTTGTTTAATGACAGTAGATTTAATCCTAGCCTTAAAGACTGAAGAACAGTCGTAGACTACTAAGCACTGTTGTAAGTCGCTCTGGATAAGAGCATCTGCTAAATGATGTAAATGTAAATGTAAATGTAAATGTACATAGAAAACAACGTCCCACCTACATCCATCACTTTCGTAGTGTAAGATCAGGGGTTTGATCATCAGCCTTACTGTGCACTGCTGTTTGTTTCTCACCACCTCTGTATGTATTTTGATCAACCTGGTCACAAGTGAATTTACATCTTTTTATTTGCACCCAGGAAGGGCATATATCAGGTTTACTCAAAATCACTGGTTGTTGTAAGAGTTGTTTATGCGAATTGTGTCACTACTACGTGGGCAGAGCCACGGGGGACAGCTAGTAATCAATATATACAGGAAAACAATAGTATATTCAAAATACTCTATTATTTAAAATAAATTTCATAAACCATCCCTCTTATCCCAACACATATAATCACATAAAATGTTTATACATTCACCACCATAACACTCCAGTACTCTCCTCCTACTCCACATATATGCAGTATACATGTCAAATCCCATTACAGCAAATACCAAAGTAACAAAATTTTCAGAATAATGAATACTTTTTGTTGGCCAGGAAAAAATACAACATTACTGTAAGACCTAATCCTAGGAAGTTCATATACAGTAAGTGTTTGCTTCATTTCTATAGAATGTAAGTTTAGTAAAATATAGAAAATGGTATAGCCTTTTACCCCCTGTAAATTAACATGAAATAGAACTATCTTAGCTACAGTATATATGTAAAAATGACTGTTAAATAAGTCAGTTAGGAAACAGGTTCACTCCTAGCATGGACTGTTATACAAGTTTGCAATTAGTAGATTGGTATACAATTTTCTGACTTTACTTAATGTGCTTAAAATGCTTAAGGACTAGAGGACCAAACTTAGAGAAATGAAACAAGATACATAAGCCTTGAACAAAACTTTTCTTAAACAATAACTTTTCTTTTCTTTAATGTCAATTTTTTTCTCTATTTTTATGTGAATTATTTTGCCTTGAATTTTTAGATCTTTGGTCTGTGGAATTATTTGAACACACGTCACACTATTGCCAGAACTGTTCTATGAAGCAAACTACGGAATTAAAAGCTGCATAAATTCGGTAATTTGGGGCAAATGCAGCTACAATCATGTTCAACAGATTTCATTTTAAGAAAATATAAATTTCAGTATAACAAACATTTTGTCGACCAAAAAAGGCCACAGAAGATAATAATGTGATGCAAAAAATACTTAATGCCATGCTTTATTTTTCGCAGAGTCTCTTTCTTGTTAGACCAAAAGAAAGTGACAGTCTGTTGAGAAATTTCCAGTCTCGGGCAGTCTTGGGGAGAATGTAGATGTAACATCATACTAATAGATGAATTCTGAGTCAGTGCCCCTCCTTTAACCGTCACCTTATCGTGGTGGAGGGGTTTGCGTGTCCCAATGATCCTAGGAGCTCTGTTGTCCGGGGCTTTATGCCCCTGGTAGGGCCACCCAAGGCAAACTGGTCCTAGGTGAGGGATGAGACAAAGAGCGGTTAAACAAACCTCCTATGAAGAAAAACCATTTTGGACGGCGTTTTCCCTTGCCCGGACGCGGGTCACCGGGGCCCCACTCTGGAGCCAGGCCTGGAGGTGGGGCTCGATGGCGAGCGCCTGGTTGCCGGGCCTGCACCCATGGGGCTCGGCCGGGCACAGCCCGAAGAGGCAACGTGGGTCCCCCTTCCCATGGGCTCACCACCTATGGGAGGGGCCAAGGAGGTCGGGTGCAGTGTGAGTTGGGTGGTGGCCGAAGGCGGGGACCTTGGCGGTCCGATCTTCGGCTACAGAAACTGGCTCTTGGGACGTGGAATGTCACCTCTCTGAAGGGGAAGGAGCCTGAGCTAGTGCGCGAAGTTGAGAGGTTCCGGCTAGATATAGTCGGGCTCACCTCGACGCACAGCTTGGACTCTGGAACCAATCTCCTTGAGAGGGGCTGGACTCTCTACCACTCTGGAGTTGCCCCCGGTGAGAGGCGCCGAGCAGGTGTGGGTATACTTATTGCCCCCCAACTTGGAGCCTGTACATTGGGGTTTACCCCGGTGGACGAGAGGGTAGCCTCCCTTCGCCTTCGGGTGGGGGGACGGGTCCTAACTGTTGTTTGTGCGTATGCACCGAACAGCAGTTCGGAGTACCCACCCTTTTTGGAGTCCCTGGAGGGGGTGCTAGAGGGCATACCTTCTGGGGACTCCCTCGTTCTGCTGGGAGACTTCAATGCTCACGTGGGCAATGACAGTGAGACCTGGAAGGGCGTGATTGGGAGGAATGGCCCCCCTGATCTGAACCCGAGCGGTGTTTTGTTATTGGACTTCTGTGCTCGTCACGGATTGTCCATAACGAACACCATGTTCAAGCATAGGGGTGTTCATATGTGCACTTGGCACCAGGACACCCTAGGCCTCAGTTCGATGATCGACTTTGTGGTCGTGTCGTCGGACTTGCGGCCACATGTCTTGGACACTAGGGTGAAGAGAGGGGCGGAGCTGTCAACTGATCACCACCTGGTGGTGAGTTGGCTTCGATGGTGGGGGAGGATGCCGGTCAGGCGTGGTAGGCCCAAACGTGTTGTGACGGTCTGCTGGGAACGTCTGGCAGAGCCCCCTGTCAGAAGTAGCTTCAACTCCCACCTCCGGCAGAACTTCGACCACATCCCGAGGGAGGTGGGGGACATTGAGTCCGAATGGGCCATGTTCCGTGCCTCTATTGTTGAGGCAGCTGACCGGAGCTGTGGCCGTAAGGTGGTCGGTGCCTGTCGTGGCGGCAATCCCCGAACCCGCTGGTGGACACCGGCGGTGAAGGATGCCGTCAAGCTGAAGAAGGAGTCCTACGGGACCCTGTTGTCCTGTGGGACCCCGGAGGCAGCTGATAGGTACCGGCAGACCAAGCGGAATGCGGCTTTGGTGGTTGCTGAGGCAAAAACTCGGGCGTGGGAGGAGTTTGGGGAGGCCATGGAGAATGACTTTCGGACGGCTTCGAGGAGATTCTGGTCCACCATCCGGCGTCTCAGGAAGGGGAAGCAGTGCAGTGTCAACACTGTATATGGTGGGGATGGTGCGCTGCTGACCTCGACTCGGGACGTTGTGGGTCGGTGGGGGGAATACTTCGAAGACCTCCTCAATCCCATTAACATGCCTTCCAATGAGGAAGCAGAGCCTGGGGACTCAGAGGTGGGCTCCCCCATCTCTGGGACTGAGGTCACCGAGGTGGTCAAAAAACTCCTTGGTGGCAGGGCCCCGGGGGTGGATGAGATACGCCCGGAGTTCCTCAAGGCTCTGGATGTTGTAGGACTGTCTTGGCTGACACGCCTCTGTAACATCGCATGGACATCAGGGACAGTGCCTCTGGATTGGCAGACCGGGGTGGTGGTCCCCCTCTTTAAGAAGGGGGATCGGAGGGTGTGTTCCAACTACAGAGGGATCACACTCCTCAGCCTCCCTGGAAAAGTCTATTCAGGGGTCCTGGAGAGGAGGGTCCGTCGGATAGTCGAGCCTCGGATTCAGGAGGAACAGTGTGGTTTTCGTCCTGGTCGCGGAACAGTGGACCAGCTCTATACCCTTAGCAGGGTCCTGGAGGGTGCATGGGAGTTTGCCCAACCAGTCTACATGTGTTTTGTGGACTTAGAAAAGGCATTCGACCGTGTCCCTCGGGGAATCCTGTGGGGGGTACTCCGAGAGTATGGGGTACCGGCCCCCCTGATAAGGGCTGTTCAGTCCCTGTACGATCAGTGCCAGAGCTTGGTCCGCATTGCCGGCAGTAAGTCGAACCCGTTTCCAGTGAGAGTTGGACTCCGCCAGGGCTGCCCTTTGTCACCGATTCTGTTCATAACTTTTATGGACAGAATTTCTAGGCGCAGCCAGGGTGTTGAGGGGGTCCGGTTTGGTGGGCTCAGGATTGGGTCACTGCTTTTTGCAGATGATGTTGTCCTGTTTGCTTCATCAGGCCGTGATCTTCAGCTCTCTCTGGATCGGTTCGCAGCCAAGTGTGAAGTGGCTGGGATGAGAATCAGCACCTCCAAATCCGAGACCATGGTCCTCAACCGGAAAAGGGTGGAGTGCCCTCTCAGGGTTGGTAGCGAGATCCTGCCCCAAGTGGAGGAGTTCAAGTATCTCGGGGTCTTGTTCACGAGTGAGGGAAGAATGGAGCGTGAGATGGACAGGCGGATCGGTGCGGCATCCGCAGTAATGCGGGCGTTGCATCGGTCTGTCTTGGTGAAAAAGGAGCTGAGCCGCAAGGCGAAGCTCTCAATTTACCAGTTGATCTATGTTCCTACCCTCACCTATGGTCATGAGCTATGGGTAGTGACCGAAAGAACGAGATCGCGAATACAAGCGGCTGAAATGAGTTTCCTCCGCAGGGTGTCTGGGCTTTCCCTTAAAGATAGGGTGAGAAGCTCAGTCATCCGGGAGGGGCTCAGAGTAGAGCCGCTGCTCCTCCACATCGAGAGGAGTCAGATGAGGTGGCTCGGGCATCTGATCAGGATGCCTCCTGGACGCCTCCCTGGTGAGGTGTTCCAAGCACGTCCAACCGGGAGGAGGCCCCGGGGAAGACCCAGGACACGCTGGAGGGACTATGTCTCTCGACTGGCCTGGGAATGCCTTGGGATTCTCCCGGAAGAGCTAGAAGAAGTGGCCGGGGAGAGGGAAGTCTGGGCATCTCTGCTCAAGCTGCTGCCCCCGCGACCCGACCTCGGATAAGCGGGAGACAATGGATGGATGGATGGAGTCAGTGGTCAACCGAGTGTCAACATGGGTAGTTGTGTGATCTGCAGATACTGCATTACTCATACCTGTATTTCTATAAAATAAAAATCTACCTCTAATGCCTCATTTTGATTCTGTATTCATACTTGTATTTCTAAAAAAAACTAATTTCAAATCTTATTTTCAAACAAAATATTTTTTGCAGTTTAAGAGGCACTGTTTTTTGAAATAGAATAGAAGAGCATAGAATAGAATAGAAAAAATAGAAAGGCTTTATTGTCATTGTAACATTACAATGAAATTATAAAAGCAACATCTGTAAATGGTTATACAAGTATTGTCAAGCTTGGATCACAAAGTTGCATGTAAGGCAGGAAGGTGAGTCCAGGTTTCTAAGGAAAACACAGGTACTTTATTACTGTAAAGAGAAGGCAGGTGCAGTCTCAAGACTTCATTCAAAATATGCACTGTTATTTCAACACTCAAGACAGGAGCTGCAACACAGGCAATTGTCCTGCTTTAGCTCCCATCTTCAGATTAGACAAATACCATCGGCTCAGAATCACTGCTGTAGCAGACCAGGGGCCTCATGCATAACGCTGTGCATAGAATTCACACTAAAACATGGCGTAAGGACATAAGCAGAAATGTTTGTACGCACAAAAAAATCCAGATGCATAAATCTGTGCGTTCGCCAACTTCCATGTTCTTCTGCTCCATAAATCCCAGTCAGCATGAAAAGTAACGCATGTGCATGCGCCTGCTGCCACTCCCCAAAATCCTCCCATAATTACACCTCTTTGAATATGCAAATCAATATAAATAGCCCTTAAGCTCAGCCTTCTGTGAAAAGACAATGGCAAAAGCACCAGGGAAAATAGAAGAATTTCAGTGAATACCAAGTGGAGGCAAGGAAAAACGTACTATTTGTTGGTTTAAATAGTGGTATAAACAACAAAAGGAAGTTGATCGAGTGACATAGCGTGTCGGAGAAACTCGAAAGCTCAAGTTCACAAAGACGCACAGTGCCCAAAATAAAAAAGAAGTTGTCAGATATCCAAGTTGCCATGAAAAGGCGAGTCGTAGCCCACCATCTGAGTGTCATATGAAAGCTTATTAAGGTAGACAGAAAAAAAAATAGGCAGTGGGAAAAAAGCATGAAATGTCAATTTTAATCTCAAAATTTCCACTTTAATCAAGTAGTTTATTTTGTCATTAAAGTAGAACATCACAAACTTCATCTTTAAATCGTTTAATTTACTAGATTCTCAAATCCCATCGTAACTAAAGTAGCAAGTTAAATGCTTGGTTTTGTATTTGATCTTCTATGTGCTCTATGTGTGTGAATCACTATGTGCTTCTTAAATGGGCTTTCTCTTCCTCCGACAGGACACAGAATCCATTACATTCGTGATATTACAGCTCTCTGAATAATTAAAATACTGTGATGTATAATTGATATCAATTTCATGATGATAGGAGTTAAAGCATGTTATTAAACATGGAAGCACGGTGGTGCAGTGATAGTGACGAGTTGGCACCCTGTCCAGAGATTGTTCATGCCTCACGCAAGATGCTTGCTGCGCCATACACGACCTTCGATGAAATAATTTATTGCAGCAGTACTGTCTCTGTCAAATGTACTAACTTCCAATTCCTGTCCTTACTTTTCTTTCCATATCGCCACACAATCAGCTCTGTAATAGACGTTAAGCCATCTGTAAGCTGAGAACGCCGATTCTTTAAAACTTTTAAGGAATATTGAAATATCTTCGTAGTGCATGTTTAATTATTCTATCCATCTATCCTTCCAGTGTCGCGCCAGCCCCAGCAAGAATACAGTGCGAGGCAGGAACAATCTGTGAACATAGCGCCAGCTCCTCGCTAGCACGGTGGCACCGTGTCCTCACATGTTTAACAATATAGATTATTTAAATGAAGTTAAAGTTTTATCTGTATAATATACTAAACATATTTTGCTGCTTTTCATCATAAAAATGATATCGTCATCATATGTAAATACGCGCTTTATAAAGTGGCTCAGGTTGTGCAATATTATAACTGTATCGCAAGTTTACAGTGAGGTGATTGTACTTATAAGTACAAACAGTTCTACAAGGAGCACTTGATGGACTAATTGAGTGTGTTTATAGTTCTTGGGATGAAACTGTTTCTGAATTGCGAGGAAAGGCTCTGAAGCGTTTGCCATATGAGAGCAGTTCAATAGACAGCATGGCTGAGGCAGCATGTGCTTGATGCTGTATACCGATAATTCTCTATCCGATCAGCTGCTGTAGAGCTGTGATACCCCACTCAGATACAGTGATATAAATACTCCGAGTGGTGCAGTGAGAGTAATATGGAAAAAGATGATCCGCTGTGGCAACGCCTAACGGGAGCAGCTGAAAGAAGAAGAAGAAGGTGCATTGACAGCAACAACGCTAAAGCAGCTATGGTATTTAGAATAGTTTGACCATTCTGTGGACCATTATATTGTTACAGATTAATTACAATCAGATGCATTAAACTAATAAACAATATGCGGTTAATTTCAGTGTATTTATAAAGCCGCGTCAGGGATGTGGATCTAAAAAAGAAAGGGAAACCACACTGGAACAAAAGCACTGCTTTGACACTGGGTGCCGCCAGTTTTCAAAAACTGAAGAGAACTTGCATACGCCAGGGATTGAGTTGGCGTGAAAATGTGCATGGCTTTATGCCAAGTTTAGGTTTTATACATCGCGATTTGAGCGTGGAAATGGGAGTACGCAACATTTTTGTGTGTACGCACCGTTTTTACATGAGGCCCCAGGAAATTACAAGGATGAGGAGATAAAAACCTGGTGTTAATTGTTCTAAACATTGTGTGACAAGCATGTTATATGACAAGCCTGACCCTGCTGAAGACAAGCAATTACTGCCATTAGAGACGGCGAATCATCTGTGTTTCTGGTCACACTCGTACACGTATTTTCTTTATATTTGTTATAACAAAATTCCTGTTGTAACGAAATATTCGTATGGTCCCATGAGTTAGAAATCTTATTACTACGAAGTACATTCAGCAGATACTTTCATTACAACGAAGTGCACAAAAGACCTTGAAATGCCTAAATGAATCGTCCACAGAGCAGTTAGTTCTGTGGCCACAGCTCAGTTGTGCACAATGATCCCCAAACAGAAATACTAATTTTTTTTTCTTTCTTTGAATTTTCCTCATACTTTTTTTTTTTTTTGTCTTTTTTCTTTTCGGTGGTTTTCAGTGATACCTTTTGCTTATTTCTCATCAACATTTGAAAAACATCCATTGGAATTTAACTCATTGTCACCCTCCTATAGAAATGGCAGACACGAAAAATGATAACAGTTCATATTAGAAAAAAAAACATTAATTTTTTGTAGCTCTCAATTGCGGCAAAAAGAAAAAAGATGTTGCCAGTGAATTTGGAATTTTGCCATCGACTGTCAACTTTCTTGAAAGACACAGCAAAAAAAGAAGAAAAATCTCGGGTTGCAAATGTATGTGTACTGCTGCATTTGAAGACATCGAAAAAGCCATTTTTATGTGGTTCAGTGATGCTCGTTCAAGAAACATTCCTATTAATGCTGCACTCATTCAAGAAAATGTGAGGTTTGTAAACTCTCTTGGGACCTCCCACAACTAGACATCAAGCCGAAGAGCATCCCGAAGTCCGATCTCCGCGTCTGTACGGGGCAATAGCAGGCTCACAGATATTCTGCGTCTCTCCGCCAAAGTAAACAGAAAAGATGGGTGATGCAAGGTTAGGAGCACGTACATTGTAAATGCAGACAACAGGATTACCTGATCACTGACCTGCACGACCCTGCCTGACTGCTGTGTCTGTGTATAGCAGAGTGGCAGATCACGCTACAATAAATAACTGTGCTGTTCCTGTTTCAGGCTGAATAAAGCTGGTTTGCCAAAGTACTGAGACTCAGCCTCGTGTTTTGGGGTGCAAGACTGGGACTTAAAGCGCGACCCTGATCTTTTATGATTTGCTTTTGTGGTGCTTCACTGCACTGGTGTGAGCCTCCTACTGCCCTGCCCCAGCAACGGACAAACAATCTTCCACAGACGCTGCAATCACGCTTCAGGACACACTTGAGTGTGTTGTTCCTGTTGGGTGGGGAGTGGAGGGGTCTCAAAAGAGTTCAGAAACCTCACAATATGAAAAAAAAGGATTCGGCTTCTGATTGATAACTGTGCCGCCCACAACATGCTTACACATTTAAATAATGTTCGCATTGAATTCCTCCCACCCAATTGCACGGCAGCGCTTCAGCCACTGGATTTGGGCATCATTTGCACCCTGAAAATGTATCATCACAAGGAAATGCTGAGAAAAATTCTTGTCAGCATAACTTGTAGGCAGGAGGAGATTAAAATTAACGTGAAAGAAGCTATTGAAATGATTGCAAATGCCAGGATACAAGTTAAAAAAAGACATATAGTAACAAATACAGAATCTCATTACAAACAAAATATTTTTTAGGTCCCAGGGAGTTCGTTGTAACGGAATTTTATCTGTATATTATATTATATATATATATATATATATATATATATATATATATATATATATATATATATATATATATATATAGTGAGATATGGCTGGCCATTCATCCTGGCCAGTACCCCCAGGCCGCTAGATGGAGCCCTCCTTGCAACGTGGAGATGCCCCAAATTCCAGCAGGGCATCATGGACTATGGAGTTTTAATGCACAGCCCTGCTGGATTACATTAGGGTCGCCAGGAGACACTGCAGGGAGACACAGAGACGTTTATTTTCCATACAGCCCGGAAGTAAATCCCAGTCACATGGTTGGAAGAAATAAAGTGCTTCCGGGCTGATGAAGAAAAGGAGAAGTTTTTGCCTGACCCGGAAGTGATAGAAAGTCATATGGACTGAGAAACAGAAACACATCCGGGTCACGGACTATAAAGGACTCTGGGAAATCCCAGACGGACGAGCTGAGTTGGCAGGCAGGGTGGCTAAGCGTCTGGGAGTGGAGGATTGATAATTGTTTATTGGTTATTGTGGATTAATTGAGTATTGTGGAGAGGAGGGTGCTTTGTGCACTTATTTATAATAATAAATATTACTATTGGACTTTTATCTGGTGTCTGACTGTCTGGTCTGAGGGTTCAAGGGGTCGACAGTGCCTCTATTTGTCACAATAGACATATATATATATATATACATATATACATATATATACATATCCATCCATCCATTTTCCAACCTGCTGAATCCGAACACAGGGTCATGGGGGTCTGCTGGAGCCAATCCCAGCCAACACAGGGCACAAGGCAGGAACCAATCCCGGGCAGGGTGCCAACCCACCATACATACTAACAAAATACCCGCGCTTCGCAGCGGAGAAGTAGTGTGTTAAAGAGGTTATGTAAACATATATATACATTAACATATATACTTATATATACATATCTACATATACACATATCTACATATATACGTATATATATACATATACACAGCCACATATATATACATATATCAACATATATATACACATACATATACACACATACATACATACACACACACATATATATATATATATATATATATATATATATATATACACACATACAGACAAATATATATACATATACATATTTACATATCTACATATATATACACATATATACATATCTACATACATACACATCTATCTATCTATCTATCTATCTATCTATCTATCTATCTATCTATCTATCTATCTATCTATCTATCTATCTATCTATCTATCTATCTATCTATCTATCTATCTATCTATCTATCTATCTATATACATCCCCGTGCTTTGCAGCGGCGAAGTACTGCTTTTAAATTTTTATTAAGAAGAAAACCTTTTTAAATTGAGTGAAAATATACTAATAACAATTTGTTAAGGATCTGTTTTTTTGTGAAACTGACTTCACACAGCCTCTCCGCTGTTTTATAAACGAATGTCATATAAGGTCTTCCTTTTTCATTGCTTTGCCAACGGAAGCAGCCTTTTTATTTAATCCTGTTTTTACGATTGTTCTGTTTGTATATCACGTTGTCAGTTCAGCACTCCGGTTGTAATATGACCAAGCAGTGCAAGCACACTCTTGAGAATGCAACGTATAGTTGTACAGGAGAAAAGCAATCTTGCCTGAAATCAATGGCAACCTTTTGTAGGTCTATGAACTTAATTTAAACTTTAGGTTTACACGGTGCTTTCTTTCCGAAGTACCTGCACTCATGAATATCTCTGTATGCGTCAGTCGCTCAAATCCCCGCGGTTTGCACCGGCGAAGTTCTGCTTTTAAATTTTTATTAAGAAGAAAAGAAAACCTTTTAAAATTGAGGGAAAATATACCAATAACAGTTTGTTAAGGATCCGTTTTTTTTGTGAAGCTGCCTTCACTTGAGTGATCACTTCGAGCTTTAAGCCTGAGAAATCACCCCGTAAATGCACACATTTAATTGCACATCTGTTAATATGTATGCTTACAAAGTATTAAAAGACACTCAACAATTACACAGTATTAAAAGACACTCAACAATTAATGTCATTTACCTTCGTTCCCGCGTTTGACTCGTGCTGTAAATCTCTTCCTTGTTTTCACTTCACGTGATTACGTAGGAGGCGTAATACGTGATGACGCGATACGTGACTCCGCCTCCTCTATTAGAGTATATGGACAAAAAACAGGTTCCAGTTATGACCATTACGCGTAGAATTTCGAAATGAAACCTGCCTAACTTTGTAAGTAAGCTGTAAGGAATGAGCCTGCCAAATTTCAGCCTTCTACCTACACGGGAAGTTGGAGAATTAGTGATGAGTGAGTGAGTCAGTCAGTCAGTGAGTCAGTGAGGGCTTTGCCTTTTATTAGTATAGATATATATACTAGCAAAATACCCGCGCTTCGCAGCGGAGAAGTAGTGTGTTAAAGAGGTTATGTAAACATATATCTACATATACATATACACATATCAACATATATATATATATATACATATATATATATATATATATATATATATATATATATATATATATATACACACATACATATACATATATACATACATATACATATATACATACATATACATACATATACATATATATATATATATACACACACACATACAGACACATATATATACATATTTACATATATATATACACATCTACATACATACACATCTATCTATCTATCTATCTATCTATCTATCTATCTATCTATCTATCTATCTATCTATCTATCTATCTATCTATCTATCTATCTATCTATACATATTAATAAAAGGCAAAGCCCTCACTGACTGACTGACTGACTGACTGACTGACTCACTCATCACTAATTCTCGAACTTCCCGTGTAGGTGGAAGGCTGAAATTTGGCAGGCTCATTCCTTACAGCTTACTTACAAAAGTTAGACAGGTTTCATTTCGAAATTCTACGCGTAATGGTCATAACTGGAACCTGTTTTTTGTCCATATACTCTAATGGAGGAGGCGGAGTCACGTATCGCGTCATCACGCCTCCTACGTAATCACGTGAACTAAAAACAAGGAAGAGATTTACAGCACAAGTCAAACGCGGGAACGAAGGTAAATGACGTTAATTTTTGAGTGTCTTTTAATACTGTGTAAGCATACATATTAACACATGTGCAATTAAACGTGTGCATTTACGGGGTGATTTCTCTGGCTTAAAAGCTTGCCTTTTATCAAACGCGGGAACAAAGGTAAACGACGTTGTTCAGTGTCTTTTAATACTTTGTAAGCATACATATTAACACGTGCAATTAAACGTGTGCATTTACGAGGTGATTTCTCAGGCTTAAAAGCTCGCCTTTTATTAAAAAGGTAAATGCAAACTGTTTTCATTCTGAAGGGCACAAACCACGTTAGATTTCAGACGTTAAACGCGCAAAAATGTCGGTACACCAGATAAATAATCGCAACATATTATCAGTTGTATTGTATGCTTACAATACATATAGAAATGTGTTAATCGTTAACTAATATTATGGGATGGTGTTTTTCGACTCGCGCCTTGATTTAAACAATTGCATTTCTTGGTGGGTTTGCGTAGCTTATTGTCAATATCTTTACACCTCTTTTTAAGACTTAATTTAAAAAGGTTTTCTTTTCTTCTTAATTAAAATTTAAAAGCAATACTTAATAATAATAATAATAATTCATTACATTTATATAGCGCTTTTCTCAGTACTCAAAGCGCTATCCACACAGGGAGGAACCGGGAAGCGAACCCACAATCTTCCACAGTCTCCTTACTGCAAATCAGCAGCACTACCACT